>NC_041401.2:157926732-158069232 GCF_900747795.2 Erpetoichthys calabaricus | reverse complement strand
ACAGCTCAACTATACAAACACGAGCCCACCTAGATAAGATCAATGAATGCAGGCGCCTACAACGCACGTCTGAAACTGCGGAAGCAAAGCAGGCACGGGTTCAAAACAAACGAGCTCGACTGACGGATATACAAACACGAGCCCGGCTGGATAAAATCAATGAACGCAGGCGCCTACAACGCGCGTCTGAAATGCCGCAAGCAAAGCGGGCACGGCTCCAAGACGAACGAGCTCGACTAATGTATTTCAGGATACCCAACGCCGGGGGTAGGCGAGTGAAGCGAGCAGGGGGCGGAGCCCCCCTTGTGTACAAACTGAAAGGGAAACTGGCTTGTTCGTATACCGAGTGTGTGGTCGTGAACCGAGGCAAAAGTTTGGCGAACTTTTTGGTCGTAAACCGATTTGCACGTGTACCGAGACGTTCGTGAACCGAGGTTCCACTGTATGTGAAAGTAAGAATTTCCTCTGCTCAATGTGCAGTGACAGTAATGACCCTGATGTGACTCAAAATTCGAGCATCTGTCAAGTGCCAATAGCATAATTAAATAACACAGACTAGCATCAGGTGGTAACTTAGTAGCTGCCATTGTTGGGAAATTTCAGGTGGGAGGATGTAACCAGCAACAAGAATACAGAACGATCATTTCATTATTTAATAAAATTCAACTTGTATTTACAAAAGTAATCAATTGGATGACTCATTATAGAGTTTTTTGAGGAAGGAGTGAGAGAAGAAGGTGAGATATTTGCAGATGTCATTGAAAGTAGACTCTAAACAATAATTATAAAGACTCATAAGCGCCAATATCACTGCAGTTAAGAACTATAACTTGAAGACCAATGTAAACATGACAAAACATTCAGTATTCATTTGTAAAGAACACTGTAAAAAAAAAAAGAAGAATATTAACTTGAAATCACATATGACAAGATAAGTTGGAGCAGATGAACCAGTTTTGCTGCTTATGCTTTGTCAATTTGGAGAGTTATCATCTGTGAGATCTCACCTTCCAACTTTTTTATGTTTATGTGAGTTCTGGATATTTGTTGTTCATTTGCTGTGTGATCCTCGCAAAAAGAAATTACATTTTTAACTGTTTGCTCTCATTGTTTTTGCTTTATAAAACTGAAAAGCAAAGGAAAACCATTAATCAAGTATCCGTCTGCTGCAAATGCAGCACAACTGCAAAATTCTACTTCTGTCTGAGCTGATTGTTATACTGTATTTTGGTTTATATAACAAAATGAGAAGATAAGACAACACTATACTAGAATTTGGTTAATTTTGGTAACAAAGTTATTTCTCTTTGAATTCTCCCACTGATAGCTGCAAACATGGAAGAGTTGCTCATTAAATTTACTATCAGGAATCTCATAATTCTCATAGTACATATATGAATTAAATTCAGCTTTACTGACACTTTCCCATTTCAGGCAACAAAAGTTCTGTAAATAAGATTAAAGAAGTGAAAAGGAGGTTGTAGGAATTTATGGATGCTGAGGATTATTGACTGAATCAAAATGCAGTAGTACCTGGTGAGCTGGTACTGCATGTCTTTCAAATGCCGACAGGATGCTTTTAAAGTCTACTTCAAAAAAGAGAAAAAAACAAACAAATTTCACAAGTAGGAAGTGTGATGAGAATAGTGTATCTGGACATATTAGAAGGAACATACAACAACAACAACAACATTTATTTATATAGCACATTTTTATACAAAAAGTAGCTCAAAGTGCTTTACATAATGAAGAAAAGAAAAATAAAAGACAAAGTAAGAAATTAAAATAAGACAACATTAGTTAACATAGAAAAGGAGTAAGGTCCGATGGCCAGGGTGGACAGAAAAAACAAAAAAAAACTCCAGAAAGCTGGAGAAAAAAATAAAATCTGTAGGGGTTCCAGGCCACGAGACCGCCCAGTCCCCTCTGGGCATACTGTTTTTATTATACAGTATGAACTAGAACTTTAAACTGTGTTGAGTTTAAGTATCACTAATTTTAATTAATATCCAAAACCTGGTTTCTAGGTACACTACCCTGTCGTGAGGTTGCCAGTGCAGGTGTGTCAATTTGAAACAAAATATTGATGAAGCGTTAATTAATATGAATTGGAAGTACATTTAAGATTATTCGTGGTCATTAAAAGATTTATTTAGAATTTCAGGACCTCCCTTTACTAGCTCTCAACTTTGGTTTTTGGTTTGTCCTATATGCAAAAGTTCATACTGGTTATTCTCTAGATGGGCATGTTTGCTGGTCAGGGTTCACACATGAAAGCCAGTTTAATCCTGTCCATGTGTTGAAATTTACCGATGGAATTTGAGGTGTTTCGTTCAACAGATGCTTAGATAAATCATGTGTGGTTCTAGTAACTGGGATCATTTTATCATCCTAAAATTCTGCTACAATTTCTGCAAGCATTCTTTCTGAACGATTTCTCTCCTTTAGTCTTTTTGAGCCACTCCTCTGGGCTCATATTTCACATCCATGCCAAAGACCCACTTGCCACTTCCAATACTTAGGTTTTTCATTTGTCTCCCCTTTACTATACCTTTATCTTTACTGTCTTCCCTTTTGTTATGGAGGGGGTCCTTGCATTACGACACAGTTCCGTTCCTACAACAGTGATGTAACCTGAATTTTGGTGAAACACACCCTAGCCTAAGTCACTTACCTACAGTGTGCTAACACATTTGCAAATTCATAATCTAGAACATAAACACACAAGTAAGTCACAGAAAAAGGAAAAGTACATAAACATACTGTACTGTACACTGTACTGTAGTAACAGAAAAAATGAGTGTAAAAAAATCCTTATCTTTATTCCTTCTCACGTCTCAATTTTTTTTTAAGTTTTTATGGGAGTGAGTGTTCTAAACTCAGAACGTCGTGTGTCAAGACGTTGTAACCCAAGGACCCCCTGTACATTATTTGATAAATCTTACAGTATTGTTTGCTTTGTAAAGCAGTCTGTGGTACTGCTCACCATGTAGCGTAATATTATAAATAAAGATTTTGAAAAGATATTGATTTTCATGTATGTTAGATATTAAGAAATATAATAAAATGCCATTTCATACTCATCATCTGGCCCTGTCACATCTGAACAAAAGAGACACTTTTGCTAGGATGCTTTTCATTGACTTTAGTTCAGTTTACAACACTATCATCCCTCAGAAGCTTGTAGGGAACTTGAGTCTACTAGACTGCAACACTTGTCTATGAAAGTGGATCCTGGACTTCTTGACAGAGACCCTAGATAGTCCACATCAAAAACACCACATCCAGTACCATTACGCTGAGTACTGGTGCCCCCCAGGGCTGTGTACTCGGCCCACTTCTGTTTACTCTGCTGACTCACGATTGTACTGCTGCGTACAGCTGTAACACCATCATTAAGTTTGTGGAGGACACAATGTTAGCGGGTCTCATCAGCAATGGAGATGTGTCATCTTACAGAATGGAATTACAACAACTGACAGACTACTGCACGTGCAGCAGTCTGTCTCAGAATGTGGACAAAAGAGATTATTGCTAAAATCAGGAAGGCCAATGCTGTCCACACCCCACTGTGTACTGAGGGTCTGCAGTGGAATTGGTCAAGAGTACCAAATTCTTTGGTGTGCGCCTGGCAGCTGACATTATGTGGTCATTTAGCACCACCAGCAGCATCTCCACTTCCTTTGGCAACTGAAGTAGGCAAGCCTAACTTCCCCCATTCTCAGTACATTCTACAGGGGCACCTTTGAATGTGTTCTGACCAGCTGCATCACTGTTTGGTTTAGGAACTGTAATGTCTCTTGACTGTAAAGTCTGAAAACGGGTTGTGCACATTGAAGAAAATATCATTGCGATCTCTCTGCCCTCCATTAAAGGCATCTTTATAAAGTGAAGTTTCTACAAAACCTATAGCACTATAAAGGACCGCTCCCACCCATCCCATGGTCTCTTTGTCCCACAACAACGTCTACCCCTTGGCTTTCTGGGCTCTAAACTCTCGGCTGCCCCCCTGCCCTCAGATCTGCTCCCAGTAGCTTATTTACTGTATATGTAGTGTGTTTGTTACATTTGTTACTATGGTTGTTTTATTATTGTTAGTTGTTATTATTTATGTATTCATTAATATCTATTTCAAATTATTACTGTCTATTCACTTATCTATTAGTTGTTTATAATATAATATAGTACAGTATAGTATAGTGCTTTACCTGACTTGCACTTGCCCTGTGTTTATGTATATGTTGCACCACAGTCTTGGAGAACATTATTTCATGCCACTATATGCTGCAATACTGTGTATAGGCAGTGTGACAATAAAGCCAATTGACTTGAACATTTCCTTTTAACATACATTTAACATACTTGAATGTGTGTTTATAATATGCAGCATACCCCTTAAGAATGGTTTGATCTCTTCGTTTATTGGAAAAGTTGTTTGTTATAGATAAGGTATAAAAACATTTTTAAAAATTTAGCATTTCATTGTTTTTGTCTTGTTTGTATATATTTTTTGTCATATACTAAAATTGTTTATTGCATATCCATCCATTTTCGAACTTACTATTTTTGCAACAATCTAAAAATCCCTATTGATTCAGTTGGTAGATAACAAGGCAGAAGCACAAGCTGAATGTGGAATGTGTGCTCTGGAGCAGTTTAGAACTGAAGTATTGAAGTCAGTAGCCTCTCCAAAGTAACAGGGACTACTAAGTAGGTACTTAGTTATCTGAAAATTGTAGAGGGAGAAGTGCTGTTTAGATTAAATAGGATACAATTCAACAATTAATTATTAAGGAAAAGAATCAGCAGTGCATGTCTAGAACATGTGTATTAGCACATTCTCAAGATAGGTTCAGATTGGGAAGGTCATGTTTCACTAACATGCTGGAATGCTATGACAAAGCAACAAATGCATATGATAGTAGAGGTGCATATGATATTATTTATATTGGTTTCCAGAAGGCCTTTAATAATGTACCACATGAAAGGTTAGTGATCAGACTTAAAGAGTTATTTCCTACTCTAAATAATTTTTATAAATATACTTAACATCAAGCTTACTTTTGATTAGTCTTTCTTTTTTACTGTACCCATTTTTTATTTTGCAGGTGGTGGATGCCAGGTTGGTTTCAGTATTCGATGCCCGTGAACTGGAGCTAGTGATCGCAGGGACAGCAGAAATTGACTTAAATGATTGGAGAAATAATACAGAATATCGAGGAGGTAAGATACAAAATTAAAAGTGGTACTTTGAAGAAATTTGTAGATGCCGAACTCTACAATGGACAGATATTATAATAAAGTTTATTGTCTTTTAATAACAGCTGAAGTACTTGTAACTGTAGGAGGAAGAATTAAACCAGCATGTCTGTAATATGTTTGAAGTTTTAACATCAAAGAAAAGGGTTTTAGATCTAAGATGAATGATCAGCTAACGAAATAAAGTGCAATTATTATGATTGGTGAAGCACATTCATACCCAGTATGGAAACCAAATCTAATATTCTCATTCTTCTTGTGTAGGATACCATGACAACCACATTGTGATCCGATGGTTCTGGGCAGCAGTTGAAAGATTTAACAATGAGCAGAGACTTCGCTTGTTGCAGGTAGGTAACATCAAATAATGAAATTCCAAAAATTGGCTGAAAGAGTAAAAGAAAACAAAGCAAAACTATATTTGTGGAATTGTAATAATCAGATTATGAGTCCACATACATACTCTGTTCACCAGTGTTGAAACAATGTATAGGACGAATTACTGCTGGATGCAAGTATTCAAAAATGGTTTTCTTCTTTTAATGCTTTCATAGGTATTGTTAGTTAATATTGTCTGTCTTATAGTTTATAAGCAGTTTAACCTATTTGTAATATATATGACAATTTTGTGATAGACTGGAGTCCTATTTAGAGCGTGTTCCTCTCCCATGCATCAGTGGTCACACCTTACACTTGTCACTTATGTCATTCCACATCTCCTGTTTACTATTGCAGTGATTCTGAATGTTTGCTGTTAATTATTGTTTTGTCATTATTTGGAATTATTATTATTGTTTATTTGGCTATTTGTAGTTAATTTTGATATTTTTGGTCGCTGTTCTTTGTTGTCGCAATTGCCACCATTTGGCAGAATTGTTTTGGTGCCAGTAACCATTTAGTGGTTGATAATGCTTCTAGCAGGAAATTGCATGTCATAGTATCATGACCCAGAAGGTATTTAAAGCACTGCTATCCCAGCATCCAAAATTCTGTATTCCAATGTTTAAAAAAAATCACATTTTCATGGAATAGGGTTAAAAATATTTCTTCAGGACAAAACATTTTTCCTGTTTATTTCTACTTCAAGTTTTGTTTTGTGTATTGGGATAGTTACTTTTGGTTTCATGTTTGATCTTCTCAATTTCGACCTTCCTTTTGTTTCTGACTACACATTTTGTTCCCACCAATTTCCTGCTCCATTCAAAATGATTTTTTCTCTGCCTTTTTCTACTAGAAGCAGAACAAATATTGTTTAGTGACTGCTTACTTTCAGCTGCGATATGAAGATTGGTCAGCCTCAGTTTTCTTCATTATTTAGATGACTTGGCAGTTTATATCAGATTTCGCATTTAAGGATAATTAGTTATAAGTTATGGACATCTCACTCTGTGTGTTGTAGTCATCTAAAAATGGTAATGGTCTCCTAGTCTATAGGCTGTGATTGGTAAACACAATAAATATATTCCCAGAGAACAAGGAGTTGCTCCTTATTTGTCACAAAGTTTGATGGTGTTCCAAGAGAAAGGTACTGAAAAGATTGCATAAGCTCAGTAAATAAGGCAAAGTTTCCTTTCTGAAAAAAATTGTGCTGTCTAATTTTTTTCAAAAATGCAAGGTTCTCTAATCTATCTGACATTTCCATCCATGTAAATGATCTGAAGATTTGTACTCCATAGAATATACTATGTATTGTTCTCAAGAAAAAATAAACGTGAACCAAAAAAATCCTTGCTGTGGCTAGCTGTTAAAAAAAATTCTACAAAATTGTTATTATTTGAGAAGTTTCTAAGTGTGAATAATGGTGATGAGCCTGTGATTCATGCAAAATTGAGTTTGTGTGAAATTTAAAATTTTGCTTCACTTTGTGACCAGATTAATCCACGCCATTGGCATACCTGCCTGTGAACATTTTTATGTACTGATTCAATTCTACATGTGCCTGCTTGTGATTTACTATTAAGATAAATTTCTGTAGTGAAAAAAAATAAACAGAGCAATTGCTTGTCATGTGTGGACATTTTGCTGAGCAATGAGACATGGATTGTGGTTGTTCTGGAAGTACAATGCCTGCTTAGATAACAGTTTTAGTGATTGCAATCCTAAAGATGCATCAGAGACAGACACAATACTCGATGCACTCCTCCGTAATACTTGGTGTGTGCGCATCCTCAGCTTCATCTACAGGAATCATGAAACAGTTGCAAGGCAGCAGCAAGGGGCATGATTTCTGTGTTTTCCTAAAAAGAAAAATACACAATGGTGAGAATTGATGTGTCCTCATTTGGAAATTATGCAGAATGTTACTTTTTTAAAAAATGTACTTTTCTCCACAGCATTACTTTGCCAGTGTATATTGTGCTTAATTGTATTTATTTATTTATTTTTGCTTTTAGCATTTTAGATAACTACCACTTAGATTCACAGGATAGGCAGGATATCAAAAGGACAAAGAGCATAAACAGTTGATCTTTCTCTATTCTGGCAATCAGAATAAGAATGATGCCCATCAGAGTTGTATGAGTAAACATAGATGACCGGAAGGGAAGTTCCCAAGCTATAGTTCTTGGGACTGTAGGGGCAGGAGATTCAGTTTGAAATTGGCTTCTCGTTCAGTGACACAAACTGTGCACCTTTAGAAAAGTGGTTATCAGGAATTAATATCGTAGTGTAATCTCTAGAGGGTGACAAATTCAAAATAAAGTTGGTGGAAATCTGAGTCAATAGTCTCATGTCTGTAGAACAGACCAACAGGTAGGACATTGGCAGAATGGTTCATAACGTCCTTTGAACTACAGTACTGCAGGTGTCATATGAACTAAAATACTGTCTTCCAACAGTAATGACCATCAAAAAGTTATTCCATAAATTATTGTGTTCATTTTTCAATTGGATAAATATTCTTGTCCTTGTTTCAAAACCAATGCTACACTACTGTTAGGAATAGAGAGAAGACCATACACAGCAGTGTCTAGTGGCGCCTTCACGTCTGAGAGTCCAGGATTTTTTTGAATTTTTTTGTTTGTCATCACTGTAGCTGAGGGAGGAGGAGGTAGAAAAGTGATTCTTGAAGATAAGGGACTGTTTTTAATCATGAGGTGTGAAACATGAGGTTGATCATAAAATGGAGAGGCAGTGCAAGTTTGTAAAAAAAAAAAAAAGAACCAAAACATGTAACAACAGAATACGTACTAGTGTACCACCAGTTTCTGGAAAGGAACCGTCAGTAATATTTGTCGTGTGAAATCGTATACTAAGTGTAATTCTCCTTTCATTATCCACAGACTTTCTGGCAGGGGTTCCTGCTGTTAATAGGTATTCTTATCCAGTTATCCAGAATTCTAGTGAAATTATCAGTAAGACTAGACAGAGCTGAAATAACATTGTCCAGTTTTAACAGGGATGGCAAATGCGAATCAAAAAAAGTTTAAATGATTTGAGGATGAAAATTGGTTAGGAGAAAGAAAAAAAAAACTCACCTCCTTCTATCATTACCCCAAATCACAGTGCACTTCATGCAGAAAAACTTTCAATATATCCTACTTGTGGAATTGTAGGTTGATTCTGTAAATTAAATTCGTACAACTGAATCAAATCAAGTTTTATAACAAAACAACCTGTGACAGACCCTGGTGGAACAGGTTTAGAAACCCTCCATCGTTGGTCCTTCTCAGAGAGAGAGGTTGGGAGCATACGCTGAAAGCACCCACCACATGCCGATCCACTTTGATTGGGTCCCGAGTGCACCGGGTGACACCTCAGCACCATGCTGGAACAGTGTAAATTTTTTGACGGTGGATGGAGTGCCAATCCTGTCACCAAACCCTGAGTTTTCCCTGTAAACTATAGGACCTGCTTACAGGGCTGGATGCAGATTAACGTCATACCCAGGACGGAGCAATTGCAGGGTAAGGGCCTTGCTCAAGAGCCCAACAGAGTAAAGTCACTTCTGGTGTTTACAGGATTCAAACCGGCAACCTTCCAGTTGCTGGCACAGAACACTAGCCTCAGAGCCACCATTCCACCCAGTCACATCGGAATTGTTCCCTCACTGGCAAGTGTATCCTTTTATAACACAGGCTAGAAGCAGCACTGAGGTTATAGTCAATTGTGCAAGCAAAGTAGACAGAAAGCCAAGTGAGACTGAGATATTGGCATGTGGAGTATGGGGGTTCAGACTAAGGAAAAAAATGTCACAACAATACAGTAAACAATGTTTATCATCATTTGTAACCATTTATTGATGTCAGTGAGAACATGCTGTTTTAACCATTTTAAGCATTGATGGTGTTACTTGCAGTTGGGCTACTTAATATGCTTACAGGCATGTCAATGGGCTAGCAGTGCACTAAGTGGTATATTGTCCAACATTTTAGTTTTGGTAAAAGAAAATGATAAAAAAAATGTTCTATATGTTGTGTTTAAAACAAAAGGGCTTGTGTACTAACAGCTCTTTTTGTCATAGTTCCCACTGGAGCGGCAACACAGCTTTTTGTGTTGTTTTAGTTGCCACCATTTCAAAGTATGTTGAATCCCAAAATTTGTAAGAATGGTCAGTTACATCTTGGCATTTGCTGTATGGGAGGTAAGCACCTTGTGTGTAAACTAAAAACCGTCTTATTCTGCATTGCCTTGTCCACCGTTCAAATTCTTTTTACTTTCTTCGTCTTTTTACACTTTGACTTGAAATACCTAAAAACAAACAGAAGCAAGCAAGATCAAGCTACTTTATTAGCCACTTTGTGCCTGCCCAGCATGGAATGAGCTAGCAAGAGCGCATAAAACCAGAAAAAAATGATGGTGTAATACCAAACAGTAGAATGGACACTGCATGTCTTTGTGGTACAGTGTCATAAATATAGCTATTTACAGCTGGATGCACTTATCTTAAGAAAGAAGGAAGTGTGACATATGTGTGTCTGCGGCACATGTACCCGATTCATGTAGTGTTGAAGGAATCGGGTGAACATCCGGCCAGGTGAAGCCACCAGCCCGTCATACCCTGCCTCTGTTTAAAAAAGAGATAAGGCAATGCAAGTGGTGCATTGCTCAATTAAAAAGGAATTTAGTCCTCGGCAAGGAGTTTAAGAAGTGAAACTTAAGTACTTACTAGAGAGAGTGGAAAGGCAAGGCAGTTCAACCGCCTTAGGGCTCACACACCGGCTGATGCTGTGATAAAAGAGAGAATGCTGGGAGGAGGGGGAGTGCAGCGTATGCGGCATTGTGTGGTCCCATACAGGTGGGAACAGAGATGCGTTGGCAGGGATTGGACGTCACACTCTACAATGGCATATAAAACCAGCAAGTAGACACTAAGGGTCGTCTTTTTGACCAGGTTGGGTGTCTGGCTAGACAAAAGCCAACAGTGAAGTAAGTGTGGTGAGTAAGTCCTTGAATGTATGGAGGGGACTTGAACAGTTTTTTTCCCCTTTTTGGTGTAAATCGCCTTTTGTTATATTTTTCCTTGATCAATTAGGAAGGGAAAAGAATGAAGAATATTTGATTTTCATAAATATCAGCATTTTCCAGGTGTTCTTTTTTCCCCCCTTTCTGATTTTGGTGGGAACAAGAATTACATTTACTGTAGCTCAACTGGTTTTATAAGCTAAAACATATGTTTTTTTTGGTCCTGATTCATTCTGGGTTACCAGAAATACTTTTTGGTCAATTCAAATTTTTCAAAACAGCAGGGAGATAAACAAACTGTGAATCGTGGCTCTAATTTGCATTGGCTGCTCTTGGACAAAAATTGTTCAGGGTTGGTTGAAGACCACAGTAGGTTTTTTTTCCCCAAAATCTAGGAGATCTGTAGGTGTCAGTAATTGTAGCCACTTATAATTTCCCTGGGGAGTAAAAAAAAAAAAAAGGTTCAGGCTATGGAGTGATTTTAATATTTTCATATTGTCCTGACAATCTGTTTCTCTTGAGGTTTTTAGTGCTTGCCAAATACGATATCATGAAATCAAATGTGGTAAATAATGACCAATAAATCGCTCTTGCAATCAGTGATTTTACGGTCTTGAGGAATATCAGATTATAATGATCAGTAAAGATAATAAAATGGCACCACTACCTAATGGCTAACATCTGCCAATCATCCACATCATAGTTCTGCTCAGTGGTGGACAGTTTTTGTGAACAGAAGGCACACAAAGGAAGCTTCCCAGAATCTGGAAGTCGTTAGGATAGAATAGATCCTACTCCTAGACCAGATGCATCCACTTCTATTTTGAAAGACAGGGTGACATCGAGATGTTGTATGATGGGCGCAGTGGTAAACATCTTTTAGTCTTTTTAGTGAGAGAGGTAATGGATGCAATAACTGGACTGAATATTTTGATAGACTGCATGCATGTAAGATTGTAGGCAGTTTTAATATCTAACTTTGTGAAAATGGTGGCACAGTAAGCGGTATATTCAGCCTAAATCTTAACACTATACATCAGTCAAGTAACACCTGTCATTTTTTCTGGGAAGGAAAATTTTTCCTTAAATAAGGTTTATTATTATTATTTATGGTCAGGAACCTTTTTTGTTAAGTATTTCAATTGTAAGTGGCGCCTTGTGAAAGTTATTAATTATTATTGTGTTAGTATTTAAAGATACCGTGACGCCATTTAGTTTTTATTTGAACATTGCCATTTTGGTACCTGGTTGCTAGGTGGTTAGGAGGTTTAAGCTGCTTCTCAGCAATACCCAAAATGCTACAATACCTGGACTTGCCATAACTCACCATGAGATGTGATAGTTCTTTCACCTTAAAAAGTGATTGAAGCTGGTCAGTTTTGAATAATTTCCACCTTACGTTTATCCTTGCTCTGGATCTTTGCCCTAGCCCAGGGGTAGGCAACATCGGTCCTGGTGAGCCGCAGTATGTGCAGGTTTTTGTTCCAACCCAGTTCCTTAACGAGAACTCAATTATTGCTGATGAAGCACATATTGCTTAAGTGACATTTTGATGCTTCATTTTAGTGGTCTCACTTGTTAAGGTTCTCCAACCTTAATTGCTTATTTCAATCTTAAACTGCTGCATTCAGTGTTTTAATTGCTCCTTATTAGCAATAAGATGTAAAAGACAAAGCAGCCAGCAGTTCTCCAGCTAGCTTTTTTCCAATTACATCTGTGTGTGTTCATCATACACTGTTTGATTTAATAAAACACTTAATAGAAAAATGTGACAGACTGAAAATGATCTGTTTTAGGCTTCATATCATTTGGATGATATCTTTGGAAAGGAAAAAAATCTACGATATAAGAGCCTTACATTGCACAGACTAACAAGCCATAAAATTAAATAAGGTCTGAGATTGGCAATGATTGGTTTCTAATTAAGCAATTGGGTTGGAATGAAAACCTGTAGCCACTGCGGCTCACCAGGACCGACGTTGCCTACCCCTGCCCTAGCCATTTTCAGATGAACTGTTCCTCCAATATCATGTGAGATATCTCCTTTGGCGGTAGGTGATCGCTGTGCTACCAAGTACATAATATATCCCACGTTACATTCCTCAAAGTCTCTTACGTTCACAGATGTTGTGGAAGTAAGGTTGCCTTCAGATCCTCAGTGATCACCATGTGCCATCTTTCATGTTCGCAGCTCACCCACAAGGCAATTGAGACAAGCCAAAGCTTAGGTCAGCGATGACAGCAGCATACCCTCAATTTAGAAATCCATCAAGAAAAAAAATATTCTAACTTACAGTAAAAAGTTAGAGGCCAAATCTTAACATTAATAACCAAAAATGTTTATCAAGGTAAAAAAAAAAATGGAAAGAGAGGCCTTCTGTTAAAAGGCTGCCGCATGCAACATTAACAGAGACTTCTCCAATAAGTCTATTTGTTGTAATTGCTGTAACTGGCTGAACCAGGTATAGGTTGAGCATCCCTAATATAAAATGCTAGGGACCAGAAGAATTTCACATTTCACATACAGTATGCATAATCAGGTATCTTGGGGATAGGAGCTAACTTTAAGCACAAAATATATTTTACGTTTCATATACACCTTGTGCACATAGGCTAAAGGTAATTTTATACAATATTTTGAATAAGATTGTGCACAGTAGCATTAGCAGTATATCTCTGTCAGCTGTTAAACAACAGTCATTCTTTTGGAGAAAAATATTTGAAAATTTATGTATTATGCTGCATTGCATTTTTGGTATTCTTATTTTCTAAAGTTACCATTATTTACACGTAATTGTATTTTCCAACATCCACACATTATCATCCCTCTCAAATATGTGTATGTGTTTATATATTCATGCACTTCCACCTTTTTGCTTAATTTTTAAATTCACAACATCACATTCACTTTTGCCTGTTATTTAAAGACCATTTAAAATTTTCAGACCAAAATGTCCGACACCCATACTCTGACGTAATGTCATCCAGTGTCCACTTGAGGGCTGCAGTGTCTGATGAACAAAAGCAACAAGACGCACAAAGAAAGATGGATGTAAAGGTTAGGATGTGCAATGAACAAATGCAACAAAAGCCTCAAAGAAAGAGGGACATAAGGGCTGTCATTTCTGGTGAACAGAGGTTCCCAAATGAACAACCTACTGTATTAGCTGTAACATAAATCAAAACTGGGCATTTTCACATGATAGAAGGCATAGCAGTGAACAGAGTTATTCTGGAGATTTACTTTTACCTTTCTTGTCTTTGACTTTTTCGTGTAACTTTTTTTTTGTCATAGTTTGTGACGGGCACCTCCAGCATACCATATGAAGGTTTCGCGTCATTAAGAGGAAGCAATGGACCTCGACGGTTCTGTGTGGAGAAATGGGGCAAGATCACTTCATTACCCAGGTGAAAATTGTTTGCTTCTTTAGTGGAAAAATAAATCGACAAATGAAGCAGAACGGGGCTAATACTATAACTTAGTAAAAGACTGCAGAACTTTTACGTGTGTCATGGTGTAGAAGAGATTTTACAAAAGAAACATTGATATTAAAACAAAAGTCAGAGTTTGGTTGTGGGGAAAAATATGGAGGGCGGCACGGTGGCGCAGTGGTAGCGCTGCTACCTCGCAGTTAGGAGACCTGGGTTCGCTTCCCGGGTCCTCCCTGCGTGGAGTTTGCATGTTCTCCCCGTGTCTGCGTGGGTTTCCTCCCACAGTCCAAAGACATGCAGGTTAGGTGGATTGGCGATTCTAAATTGGCCCTAGTGTGTGCTTGGTGTGTGGGTGTGTTTGTGTGTGTCTTGTGGTGGGTTGGCACCCTGGCCGGGATTGGTTCCTGCCTTGTGCCATGTGTTGGCTGGGATTGGCTCCAGCAGACCCCTGTGTTTGGATTCAGCGGGTTGGAAAATGGATGGATGGATGGATGGAAAAACATGGAGAGGGACATGGATGTAGTTTATCAGTGTTTATAATGTTATTCCCTATTCTCTGAGTCATCTTCAGAATTAAGAGGCACAATTCAAATAGCACTTCACAATTAGGTGTGGTTTCAAAATGTGTTCCCTGTTTATTTTTCATGTTTTTTTCTATTAATTTTATATTATCAGAGCCCACACCTGCTTCAATCGTTTGGATCTGCCACCGTACCCTTCATTTTCCATGCTATATGAGAAGATGCTGACGGCTGTGGAGGAGACGAGCACTTTTGGTCTGGAGTGAGAAGCTCACATTCACCCTTCTTACCATGTTCAGTCAATGCTCATGAACCTGACCTCTGCTTGCTGCTTTCCACATGGTGCTCTGCCTGTTTTCTGCAGCATGTTGTCGGTGGGGCACGTTATACTGGGCAGTGGCTTTGGATTGATGCTTTAACAGACATTATTGAATGCGTAGAATGGGATTAGGCAATTTTTGTCTGAGCACCTTTAACTCTTACAGAAGAATTAACGGACAAGGATTTTTCGAAAAATGATGCCTTTCCAATGTGATCTTTCTTCAAAAATAATGCGACCACAGTTTTACAGTACCTACCTTTATTTTTTTGTTTTGTTTTCACTTGTAAAATGTCAAGGGAAGGTATTGAGGACTACATGCATTCTAGGCTACCCACTCATATTGTTAATTTATTGAGATGACTCTCCAGTACCATATCACTGTTCAGTCAGAGCAG
Organism: Erpetoichthys calabaricus; assembly: GCF_900747795.2. Taxonomy (NCBI): domain Eukaryota; kingdom Metazoa; phylum Chordata; class Cladistia; order Polypteriformes; family Polypteridae; genus Erpetoichthys; species Erpetoichthys calabaricus. The sequence goes on along the minus strand of NC_041401.2, from coordinate 158,053,900 downwards.
GGAAATTGATCTGCAAGATAACCTTCCATGGAATACGATGGACTTTCTAAATACTGAAGAAAAGATCTTCCACTAGGGGCAAAGCCGCACTGCTACACATGCAAGAAAGTAATATTTTAATATATTAAATACATATAAATTAAGAAAATTAAGTTATTAGAAAAGCTGCCAATTTAACAGAGCACATAATATTTGATGATTTTGTGTTGATTATTTTCCAGTTGTTTATAAACAGATTAAGGCTGAACTTTCTCTTTTTCTATCTTTAAAAGTAAGTAATCATATACTCACTGTCGCTGTCACAACAAGAATTATTCAGTGACTTTGCAATGAATTTTTGTTATGGAACAATCACTTCCAGATACAATTTAGTTCAGGTTTTTTTTTTCTTCCACATGCGCTGGCCAGTCTTTTACTGTGTTAATGAATTTAACAGCTTGTAAGGCCTAATGTGGGACAGCCATTGATCATCAACCTGGAAACTGGGAGTGAAGTGCATTTTTGAAGAGGACCACTCCTCCATTGAAAAAAAAATTCAGCTTCCGTTCATTTAGCGTTAGCCACACAAAATATACGAACTTGTGCTGAGTTTCATCATTTGCAGAGACATGTTTCTTTCCTTTCCTTCAGATTAGCTGCTTGTGCGTACCGCTTTCTGTAACAGGCTTGGGTCTGCTAGGTGGTGAACAACGGTGACAAAATTCAGGGGCCATAGATGTTGACTTGAGATTATACTGTAGCACTGAAATGGTCTTTGCTTCACAGATGCTACATTGACATCTTGTGAAACTGTTTGAGAGGCGGATACAGAAAACACATTTGGGATTTCTCGGGTTTAGAGTACCCCATCATTCTCCAGTTTTTATTCTAGCTACAAAACAGTAAGGATTCAAAAATGGATGTCCAAAACACATGTGCAAACAAAAATGAACACTAGTCTAATGTATGGAATGGATTCTAGTTTGACATTCTTGGGCTTACTATTATGAAAAAGTACATATTACTGTAATATTTTTCACTCATGAGGTTAAAAATGAGCAGACATATTTCACAACTTACGTGGGTTTTCATTTCTAAATTTTAGATGTTGTTTTATATGCTGGTATTGTTTCAGGGAAGTCTTTCCTTCGCCATGTTACTGGGAAAATAATCTCTGACTTCCAGTTCACCTAAGAAATAGCCGCCATCTAAAGCACTTCAAGAACTGAACTAGTGTGTACTGAAGCTTTGTTCACTTCGGAGACATTAACATCCTAGTATCACACAAGAGCAAAGTTAAGCTGACATGATATCTCCTCTACTACTAGTCCTGGGCACTAGAAGTAATCTTTTGATGAGGAACATCTTGCGAAATCAACTTTAATTAATCAGTTATTTTAATCCTGTAAGCAGCATGCTAATCTTGCCCAAGCATCTGTCTGCACTGTGCACTCCTTATTTCCTGAGTCTATACTGCGACATTGTCTAAGACTGACAATGAACAGAACTGCACAGGCGACTCACTTCTCTTCACGTCTCTAATAATAGCATGTCAGTTTATAAAGTTATTAAACACTCCACAGTACACACAGTGAGTAACTGTTGCTAGTGTGCCTAGGCAGGAATAAATCAACTGCTTTTTATCTTCCCTTGCCGCGGGCCATAGAACAGGTTTGCTGACTGATACAACACAGTGATATTGTACATGTTTAAAATGTGGATTGCTTTTTAACATAGTTACATCCTGATATAGATGATTATTATTGTAATATTTATTTAAATATGGTAACAGCTGTATGGTGTAACTTAGAACAATGAAATGTTCTTTATCTTAGTATAACAGCAGTTAATGTTGATAGTTTACAACTACACAGCTGGTAATACAGGAAAAAAAAGTTCAAATTAACAACCATCTCCTGCTGTAAACTTGCTGTGGGTGAGGTTGTGTAAAACATCATGTACGTGATGCATGGAGCGCCCAATATTCATTCATTTTTTTCTGGCACACCAGGGGGAAGTGACATTTATTTGATTCCCCCTATTTTCCTTTGACAATGAAATGATATCCTGAAAAGTTTAACAATCATGAAGTTACACCTCTTTTTATGCCAGAGACTTCAGGTGCCGTCTGGGATGGCAATGAGCAGGTAACATTACAGTTGTAAAGAATATAATCACATATACAGTATGTCACAGCTACAGTACCTGTGAGCAGATAACATGAACAGCTCCCTTGTTATAAATCTCACTTTCTCGCACTGTTACTTAACTTTGTTGTAAAATCTTGTCGCAGGGAGCTGAAGTGAAGATTTTCTTTTGATTTTGCCTTTTTTTTTTTTTACCATGCATTTATAGTTGTAGCATATGTCTGAGACAAATCAGAGATCCTTGAGACAAACCCGTCCTGAAAACCTTATTTTCACTACCTTAAATTGGCCCTTTACTGATTAAATATTCACATTCACTTTTTCCTTGCATACACTCATCAAACAATTTTCCAAACTACTTTTAACATTATGGGGTGTCAGGAAGGCACGGTCTATTCTAGTAGAATCTGGTGCAGCACAGAAAATATCCCAGAGTCAGAATGAGATCTCTTATAGGGTACACTCATGCACACACCCACCTGGCCAAATAAAGCTCATTTAAAACGTATCATTCGATCAATTGGATGTTAGAATTTTGAGGTGTTTTTTATTGTCGTCTTATACAGGAGTTTTTCAAAACCAATCATAAAGTATCCCAGGAGTAGCAGCAAAGATAGTACGTGTACATATTGCCTGAAAAAGCGGAAGATTAATTTCCACTACTTATTTTCAGTTATGATACCAAAAGTCTGGTAACAATTTCTTCTGTGATGTAAAGTTGCTGGGTATCAAATTAAGGAGAAAAAGCCCCCTGAAGCTGTTTGAAATGTGGCAAGTAGCAGACTGGAAATCTTACGTTTTATTTGTGAATGAATGCAATTGTCTGGGTATAAAATCTTTAATAAACTTTTATAAATTATACTGCATGAAAGAAAAAAGAAAACTAAACATATAAACAATAAGGATAACTATGAATTAATAGAACATATAATAGTTTGGGTGAATTTTTTAGGAAAAACAAAGCCTTTCGAATGACCAGTATGTGCAAATTTTCAAAGAAAGACTTGGCTTCATGATTCTGAGGACACACAAGTATGAGATCTTTAGTGTGAGTGGTTCACCTTTAACAGGGGTACAGGCGATCTCCGGATGATGGGTCATGTCATTATTTTGCTATTTATATGTAGCACCGTAAAAACGGAACTTACACGTCACTCCCTTTAAGGGAAAATGTGAACTTTGACCTGTTTCCAAAGATACTGATTGATAATCCTTTTTCCTTTCAAATTCATAAAATGATTTTACATGAACAAAGTGACAACATGGCTATTGCTTGTTCCTCTAAATTCTGAATTGGATGTCCTCTAAGGATTATATGGTTTACTAAGACAAGTGGGCTTGGTGCAGACCAGTCTGTAAAACTACTGGTTATAGTTTGTGTTAAAAAAATGAGATTGCCTTTAAGCTGTGTTTGAGAAAAGCTCACATGGGCCCTTTCACAAACCAATTAGTAATTCTATCTATATACATAATGTGGACCTTTTTAATTTTATACTCTCTCTCTGTCTCATATATATATATATATATATATATATATATATATATATATATATATATATATATATATATATATATATGCACACACAGAGTATATTTATAATTAGCTACTCTATTTTTAAAATGGCCCTATACTATATACACACTATACTATAATAGTATCTATACTATATACAGTACTCTTATAGATACTATAGTAGTTGTGTGTAGACCATATATTCACTGGAAGTGGTGATATTTTTAACTTCTGATACTTTAAAAGTATATAACATCTTTATTAATGAACTAAAAATTGCATGATCATTGCACAGGTCATTGAATATGCCTGGAAAGAGCGATAAAGATGATAACAGACTGTATACACATCAGACATTCTGCATTTCAGTTCCAGTCTCACTTGAATCTCCACATGATTTCCAGTCTCAACAATCCTGCACTCTTAGCAACAATTAGGTTGAAATCTTCTTAGCTTGTGGCAGGCAGAGTGTCCCATTGACAGCAACAAGGACACAGGGTTGGTGTCCCGCATGCATGTTCTCTCTTTCTCCACATGGATTTCCTTCAGGTGCTCTGGTTTTCATCCACAGTCCAAGAACATGCAGGTCAGATGAACTGGCAGTGCTACATTGGCCTCTGGTTGGGTGTGTGTGTTCATCCTATGATGGACTGGTGCCCTGTCCAGGGTTTGTTTCTGCTTTGCTTCCTGGCATATGTTCCAGCATCCCTGTGACCCTGCTCAGTATAAGGTGGGTTTAGAAGATGGATGGATGAATTTTTTGGCTTCATTGGATCATTATTGTCACATGTATAGAGCACAGTGAAATTCTTAGATGCATGTGGTAATCAACATGTATCATGTCACCACACTCTTAAACAGTGGGTGAGGCAATGCACCTACCTAACACTTCCAGGAGACTGGGTTCAGTTCTCAGCTGGGTCACTGTTTGTATAGAGCTTGCACATCATTACTAATTGTACGTGTGTTTTTGGGTGTCCTAGTTTCTGTCCCAAAGATGTGACTGTGCGCTGATAGGGAAATTCTGAATTGGCTTTAAATGAGTGAATATGGGCTGGCATCCGATCCAGGCTTAGTTTGTGTCGCATGCACCGTGTGGCTCAGATAGGCTCTGATTCCTTACAGTCCTATAATGGAAAAAATCGTTTTGGAAAATAAATAGATGAATGTTTGAAGGAAAGATGTATTCACAAGACCTACTAAATTGCCACCCATTTTTAAATATTCATACGATTTTAGTCAGAATCCATCTCTTAAAAATGCCCTAATTTTGATGCGACTATCTAAAAGGCAGCCCTGATTCAGTGAGCACCATATTCCTCTCAATACATCTTTTTGCCATCTCAGAACAAATTGTCTTTCTTAGCCAGAAGGGACTTCAGCCAAATAAAATGCAGACTACCAATGACCCTTTACTTACTACTGAACTGTAAAGGACATAAGATGGTATGAAATTAAGAGTGTAGAATGGCATATGAAAGTTTTACTAATAAAGAAGAAATATACATAACAAGTGTCAGATGTTAAAATCTCCACATCAGTGTTTATTTTATACATGTAATGCAGTGAATGAATGTACAGAGGTAAGCCTGGGGGGATTTGTTTTCATATTTTTACTTTTTTCTATATTTTAAAAATGTATGTATATTAATGCACTGAATGTACCAAAGGATTGCAGGTGACTTTGAAGGTATGAATGATAAAAACACCACTTATGTCAATGTTTTCGTAATTTTACACTGTGGAGCCTGATGTAAGTCTCCTTTACTTTGTACACAAATGCTGACCAACAGATGGATACTCTGGTAACCACAAGCTGATATTAGGTGCTCAGGAAACAATTTAGTGGGATGACGGGACAAAGCAAACGGTTGCATTTATTGTAATGTTATACAAAGTGACTTTACAGATTCTAATTCGTAGCCGTCGGTATAGTAGAAACAAAATGCAATTCACTGCCAGCTAAACGTCTTTTATGCGGTGTTATAGATATTGTACAACGTAACCTTATGGCACGTTAACTTGTACTAGACAGTGTCGGCTATGCAGAATGGTACTTTAGACACCATGACAGATTAGGATCATCCTGATCTCACACTGTCAAATCCACTTGCAGACAGCTGTCTACTTGCTTGACTTTGCCATGTTCTTTTGTTCTGCCTTAATAGAGACATAAGAAAATGCCCGTAAATGGTCAGGACAGACTTAATACAACTGCTTCTATCTGCTTCCTGAAGCAACAGGGTTGGGCTAAGGAATGTAGTGATGAATCACACACCTCAAAGTGTTCGTAATGTGATTAATTTCTGTTTGTTACTAATGGCAACACAACAAAAGAAACCCTTGCAGTGCAAGTCCAAGATAGTCATCTGTCTGCTGATAAGTGAGCTTGCTTATCTGGGTTTCATCATTATGGTATTAAAGTAGGCATCTAATTAAACGTCATGTTAAATTAACAGCAAGAAGTTACTAATTGGGCTTCACAAAATCCTAAAATGTAGTCCTCCAGGAAATGATTTTGAGACGCAGCATCGTAGTCCTGGACTGTCCAGTCATAGATCTGGTTGGTTACACTCAGACTATGTTCACAATGAGAAAATCTTTTTTTGAGCTCCTGGTTTAATTAGACTGCTATTTCTTTAGTAAGTCTGTGAATTCAGAAAATTGCTTAATTTACAAAAATGTGTATTTCTGTTGTGTCTTTTGCTCCATTTCTGGGAGGCACGTTTTTATAGTAAAATACATCATTCATGTATGTATCGAGTCTATTTATTTCAGCACAGGATTGTCTGTGCCTTTCCTATGCATCATCTGTTTCAGGATATAATTTTGAAAAATATGCACAATTTGCTTGGGAGGAACTGGCGCTCCTGCCAAGGTGGTTTCTACCTTGCACCTCATGCTGCTGGGATAGGCACCTGCTCCCCGCAACCTTAAAATGGAGTACATTGATGCAAAAAATGCATGGATGGATAGGTGACATGTGACAAATGTTGCATAGCTGTGACTCACAATGAAACAATTGTTTCTGGATAACTAAAAAAAAACTTGATAATATTCACCTGCTTTCATTATGTGGAAGTACATTTTCTTTCAAGAAATGATTTATACTGATAACGAACTTAAGAGGAACTTTGAAACACATAGAGGGATGGCATGTTGGGCCGGTAGTTAATAATTGCTGCTGCTTCACATCTCTTTGCGTCTGGCCCAGCCACTATCAGTGTGGATTTTGCACTTCCTCCCACTTTACATTGATTGGGTGACTCCACACTGGCCATATCTGAATGACTGTGATGGACTGGTGCCCTGTCTAGGATTGGCAAAAAAGTGAATCAAGCCAGGAGTTCATTAAAAAGACAGGAATCTGTCTCCAAGTAAAGGACTGCAGTGCAGCTATGGAGATGCCCCAGGGCAACAAACAGCTATTGAGACATTTTTACGCTATAATAGTAAAATAAGCCTGGCACATCTTAGCATATTAGAGGTGCACTTATAACTAGTAATATCATAACTTAATAAACAATCCAAAAATCTCCTTGAGATTTTGAGGTGCGCCGGTCTCCAGTTTCAAGCTTCTGAACATGGTCACTTACATGTAGCCAACAGCCAGTAGGATTCCTCGTTTCACCTTACTCTCACCATATTTCTTAACACCCCAAATTGAACGAATAAGCTAATTTAAATATTTGATCCTTGCATATTCATTTTAGGTACTTTGATTGAGGGTATTGTGTCCATTTAGGCTTAATATTTCTCCCCAAATCTCAAACAGCGGAAAGAGTATAGAGAAAGATACAGTAAAATGAAACACTGTGCCAAAAAATGATGAATGCTGCCGTTTTTAATTCTATAGCTTTTACTTTGACCACATTATTTGAGTGCCCCTATAGAGGAAGCACCCCTGGATTATCAGTATTCTGTTCCTATTGTATAAGATGAAGTAGCATTCAGCGTTTTGTTAAACATAAATATAACATAGTACAACCTCTGAGGAGACATGCAAGTACGAATTTCACTGTACACATCACAATGAAGTTGACTTGACTTAGAAGGAGGTCGTGGAAGATCGCTGGGTTGCCCATTCATGTTGGTCAGCATTAATCTCCTGCCTTTAAGCGTGATGAATGTCCATGCCAAGTTGAGTGTACTTTGGTTTGTGTTTACCTGGATATCCATTCTATGCAAAACTCTTCTTCTGTGTCACAGCTTCACTGTAAACAATGTTTCTTTTGTATATATATTTGTATGTACTGTATATGTATGTGTAGGTGTTTTGGTTGTTTTACTCAGTCAAAAGAAAGTAATGATTTGCATTTAAAATGGCAAGCCAGTTTCTCAGGTTGATGATATTTTTCATGTAACAGCATGGCCCCCCAAATATGTTGTCACTATTAACCTTAATTCTGATTTTCTTACACTGAATGGAAAAGTAAAACACGAAGATAACAAACGGCTTATGGCCATTAATTAAAAAGAGGTGGCTTAGAATGAAAACAAGACATGGCAAGGGTGAAACACTCATCCATTTCTATTTTTGCCATCTCTGTTCATTTTAATTGAACAGGACAGAACGTCTAGAATGGCGATACAGACACTGGGGTCATGGTAGACCAGATTTGGAGTCTACCAGTTTGCTGATCAACTCTTAATTCCAAACTTTAACAGGTCTTGCCGAAGTATATCAGCCAAGCTCCCTTCTGCTCTAGTCTGTCGCATTACAAACGCTTGGCTGATTCTGGTTTAGCTTTTTAAGGAACATTTTAAAATATGTTTGTTTTTGGATGTTTGCACAGTCCTTACATTTTTGAAGCTGCCTTTTAGATGAACACCTACATGATTAGCCATTCCATTGTTTGCAATTGCCTCTTCTTCATTTTTATTTTTAGAAATTAAGGAACAAGAAATACCATTGAAATGGAGATGGAGTCAACCTAATAAATAAATGTGAAGACTTTTAAGAGCTAAATCATTGCAATAATGCACATCCGTTTATTTTCTGAACCTGCCTAATCCAGTTTAAGGTCCGCAGGAACTATAAGCCTGTTTCATGAGGCAGCCAGAGGCAAGGCGCCAGTGCATCCTGGGCACATTCATGTACACTTCGATACTTCACAAGTAACTCAACCTGCTCATCTCTATCATTCTTAAAGTTAGCCATCATTGTTCCTTTGCATTGTCCATAGGTATAAGACTCTCATCTTTGCTAAGTTTTGTAATTGCACTGTGCGACTTTTATTAGTATTTCTGAATGTAGTGTACAAGAGCAGAAATGAGCCACCTTAACTAATTGAGACATTTCACTAAAGGAAGTAAAACACTCAAAGTGAGATGCAAACCAGCGGCCACAGCAGTTTCACCAGGATAGAGTCTGATAACTACAGACCACAATTCTTGGCGCGGTTGCTACTCTACGTCCAGGGTAGTAAATATGAATTTAAAATGCCACCTTTGCTTTGCTCATGCTGTATTCTGTACCACTTTCTTGTTTACTAGTTAATTTATTACTTCTCAGAGCTGTGAGGAGTGTGCTGCTGATGGTTCGATTTAAAGGCCTTACTTGACACCATCCATTTGTTAAAACAGAATTTGGTGACATTTCTTGAATTTCTATTCCTCTTAGTCTAACTCTCATGACTGGATACAGGCTGGTGCATGCTGTTAATAACTGCCAAAGCCCCACTCAGAGTGAAACTTTGTAAGGCCCTCTCAACTTGTTTCCCTTCATACCAATGAAAGAAAGAATTCTGTATCTGTGTTTAGGATTGTTGTTTACTAGTCACACTTCTTGCTGGTTTCAATTTGTTCATGAATTTTAATTCACAAGCAATACAACAAGGGTAGGGGGATAATTGTTGAGAATCCTTCTGTCCATTAATGGATATCAAAGTTGACTTGACTTCGCACGAAACACACACTGGTGTAGATTGAAGACACAAAATAAAAGTCACCTTTTCTACTGTCCAATGTACATTTGTTCTTGTAATTTTTAATCAAATTGGCATCTGTGGCTTCTCCTTATTGTGTGCCTTGCGAGTCTCTTAGAGCTCTGTTTTCTTTTTACCATCTAGAAATGCGTGGTCACTTTCATTCAAAGTAGTGTGAGTGTATGGGTGGCTGTGCTCAGTCTGCTTCCCTGTCTGGACAACACCGTGGACAGTCTTATTCCCTAAACTTGCTTTGTTGCCATTAGTGTTGGGATCAGTTTTGGCTGTGCAGGATTCTGATTTGAAGAAGCAGGACCCTAAACACTTTACAGGACACTTCTTTTATTACAGTGCACTAATGTCATAACTACAACGTACAGTAAGTAAGGCATTGTTACCACATACTTGTTGTATAGCTAAATGACGACTGGACTCTGTAAGCACACAGGCCTGGCCGCAGTGCTGAGATGGGTGAGTAAAACGATGTACATGGAATTGAGTGATGGGATAAATGAAAATTGAAAGAGAACGTTACAATATAGCACCGTACTTCACACTGAAAGAAAAGACAAAAAAGAAGCTCTAGCAGTGAAGATGGCTAAATAAAAAACAAAACCCAGAAATTAAAATTTTTTCACAAACTAGTTTTCTGTCACTAGATATTTCTTTCTTTTATCTAAACAAAGTTCAGACAATCACTAACTAGATAGATAGATAGATAGATAGATAGATACTTTATTAATCCCAAGGGGAAATTCACATACTCCAGCAGCAGCATACTAATAAAGAAAATATTAAAGAGTGATAAAAATGCAGGTATAACAGACAATAACTTTGTTTAATATTAACGTTTACCCCCCTGGGTGGAATTGAAGAGTCGCATAGTGTGGGGGAGGAACGATCTCCTCAGTCTGTCAGTGGAGCAGGACAGTGACAGCAGTCTGTTGCTGAAGCTGCTCCTCTGTATGGAGATGACACTGTTTAGTAGATGCAGTGGATTCTCCATAATTGATAGGAGCCTGCTGAGCGCCCGTCGCTCTGCCACAGATGTCAAACTGTCCAGCTCCATGCCAACAATAGAGCCTGCCTTCCTCACCAGCTTGTCCAGGCGTGAGTCGTACCTCTTCTTAATGCTGCCTCCCCAGCACACCACCGTGTAGAAGAGGGTGCTCGCCACAACCGTTTGAAAGAACATCTGCATCATCTTATTGCCGATTGTTGAAGGACGCCAGCCTTCTAAGGAAGTATAACCGGCTCTGTCCTTTCTTACACAGAGCATCAGTATTGGCAGTCCAGTCCAATTTATCATCCAGCTGCACTCCCAGATATTTATAGGTCTGCACCATCTGCACACAGTCACCTCTAATGATCACAGGGTCCATGAGTGGTCTGGGCCTCCTAAAATCCACCACCAGCTCTTTGGTTTTGCTGGTGTTCAGTTGTAGGTGGTTTGAGTCGCACCATTTAACAAAGTCCTTGATTAGGTCCCTATACTCCTTCTCCTGCCCACTCCTGATGCAGCCCACGATAGCAGTGTCATCAGCGAACTTTTGCATGTGGCAGGACCCCGAGTTGTATTGGAAGTCCGATGTATATAGGCTGAACAGGACCGGAGAAAGAACAGTCCCCTGCGGCGCTCCTGTGTTGCTGACCACAATGTCAGACCTGCAGTTCCCGAGACGCACATACTGATAGATAGATAGATAGATACTTTATTAATCCCAATGGGAAATTCACATTCTGAGGTCTGTTTTTAAGATAGTCCACGATCCATGCTACCAGGTATGAATCTACTCCCATCTGTGTCAGCTTGACCCTAAGGAGCATAGGTTGGATGGTGTTGAAGGCGCTAGAGAAGTCCAGAAACATAATTCTTACATCACCACTGCCTCTGTCCAAGTGGGAGAGGGATCGGTGTAGCATATAGATGAAAATGTAGATGCATCCCAACCCTGAAAAATATGGGTGAAAAGCCATGTGGCACACACACCTAACAACATGCAATGTTGCAACAAGTTGGCTATGATGTCTTCATTAAGATGAGACTCAAGACTGTGCAAAAATAAGCAAAATTAAAATGAGTCCTGCAGTTTTCTTTTAAATTCTGTTAGGTATTTGATTACAATGTAGGTATTTTGTAATAAGGGTCTCAAAATGTAATATGTTGCCAAAAATAAAGAATTCTGAAATACAGAGATGAGAGTAAGCAGAAGATATCAATGTCCTCTGCATGCTCCTTTGGGGAACGCGATTTGCACGTAGTAGGGGAGGTGTTGCTACTTCCCAGCACCTTCAGTCACCTGCTGCATGTCACCAAATCTTCCCAACAAGCTCTAACACAGGCTTCCTGCGCCAAGATGATGCCATCTAACCCTAGCAGTGCTAAATTATGTAGCTCTTTTAGGATGACTTCTGATTCAACAACTGCCTTAAAGTTCTCTTAGATTGGCAGCCCAGAGACACACAACTCTGCTGGTGTCGTTCGAATCTTAGAATCCAATGAACTTGCACTTTCCAGACCAATTTACATACAACAGGACCACTGGCTCCCCACTTTGAGCAATTTCTAATGACCATGTGTAGTAATCCTACCTGTAGCTGAGAAAATGAATTTTCACTTTTATTTTCTGTGTGTATATTCTGTATGTCTGCATTTCTTGAATTATTGTATTGTTAATCTGGTCACAGCATTTTACATTCCTTTTTTTTTTTTTTTTTAAGGTTTCTAACATTTTGTGATAGTCACTTGTCACAGTCACTAAGCCTGTTGCTGGTCACATTTCACAGAGATGATGTGTTGTATTGTGTAATGTCCCATCTATATTAGATGGTGGTGCACAGCTTCTGGCATCCTTTTATAAAACAGTCAGTCAGTCTGCAGGAGCCAATCCCAGCCAACACGGGGAGCAAGGCAGGAATAAAACCCGGGCAGGGCGCCAGCCCACCGCAGTTTATAAAACAATCTCTTTGTTTTAGTATTAGTGGAAGCTAAAAGACACCTGCAAGAAGAATATAAAAGTTCACCTTTATTTTCTGCCAACGTAAGTTTTCAGTTTGCATCTTTTGTTTTGGTTGTTTGGCTCTTTTGGCTTTTTCATGATACTTTGACTCTTGGCAGTTTTTGTGCTCCATTGACTGGCTGCACTACCCACCCTGCCTTTGGTTATTCTCTTTACAATCTTAACACTATCTGTCCTGATACAACATCTGTCTCTGTCCGCATTTCTTAAGACAAAATCACCAACTGACTTCATTACTGACCTCTTTCTATATTTACAAAAACATAATAGTGATTACACCTTAAATATTAAGTTTGATGGACAAACCTTATGGGGAGTGTTAGTCAACCCACCACACTTAGATCACATTCTGGAGAGGGGCCTCTTCCATGCACATTTTTGGAACAAATGTCTTCTTTTATATTTATATTGAGTAATATTCCACTGTTGGGGTCCTTGCTTGATACTTTAGCAGTGTAGTGGGCATGGATTTCTGCAGAATTCATGATTCAGTTATTTAGTAGCAAAATGGATGTGGTATCCTGAAGCAGTCACTGTATTTAAGAGTCACCTCAGGATATTTTGTTGTAAAATGAATTTCTTCTTCATTCGTTTGTACCCACAGCCAGTCTGGCTGGAATGACATCCCAAAGTAGAAGGTGAAATGTTTTGTGTGGAAATCTGGTTACTCTTTGACATTTTTGCTTGTTTCCTACACCTTTAACTAGCTTTAATAAATAAAAACGAATATCATACAGGTATCATGTTATCACACTGAACAATCCACATTATGCCCAACTGCTTCTGTTATTTTTATTCCGTAAAAAATAAACAAAATATTATTCTCATACAGTATGCACTTACATTAAGACTTTGGGTATGTAGGAACACAGAATTTGTTACACTGTGCTCTTGTCACATCAGTATATTTAAAGCGTCCACAAGAATTCAACTTGTTAGGACCACCCACAGTGGCTAAAGTAATAAAATACTGGTGGTGTTTGCAATAATTTGATTTGTAAAATTAAAATACAATGTCCAGTAAATTTCTCAATTTTCTGAAGCTGGACAGCCACCAGTGTCTTTACTGGTATCAATGTGTATAAGACCAGCAGTAGTCGTAGAGAATTTCTGATGCTGGTCATGCAGGATACACCCATGCACATACCCTCTGTCACCAAAGTGGAATGCGCTTAATCACAAATTAACTTTCAAGACTAAAAGACTTGGGAAGAAAACCAGTATCACTGAAGTAATGTTGTGTGCATGTGCTATGGTGGGGTGGGGGGTTCTGAGGGTCCCACTTGTAACATCTCACCTTTCCACTTCATTCTACTCACATTAATTTCCGGCTGGACTATTCGGAGAAATGTGAGAATGCTGTTGATTTATTAATTGGTCAGCACAAATAGCAATTAACAGAAATGCATTTTTTTATTAAAATAAAGAACAAAGCTAAATTTATTTCATTACAACTCCAAAATGCCATTTGTCATTGACCAGATTTTTTTGTAATATTGAGCAAGTCAATATGTAACAGCATGTAGAATTCATCTATTATTGTTACTAAATGTCTGACATGGAGCCCCCACTTTGAGGACTGTTTACTTAATCTCCAACTGGAAAATGCGTATTTCCTGTCTGTCCAACAGCACATGCACACAGCAAGGAAGTCACATATAAATTTCACTGGTGAAAAAGTCTTATCTGCTCATACTACCATCAGCAATGATTTAAAGGAGCAGGCCAGCAGTATCACAAAAATGATCAGAAGCGAGCCAGTCCAGGGGCCTCATGTATAACGCCATGCATAGAATTCACACTAAGACATGGGGGACGGACAAAAGTGGAAATGTACGTACACACAAAAAAATGTAGATGAATAAAACTGTGCGAAGCCAACTGCCAAACACTTCCCCTCCATAAATCCCAGTCAGCATGAAATGTAACGCACATTCACATGCTTGCCATCCCACCCCGACTCCTCCCAGAATTATGCCTCTTTGAATATGCAAGTCAATATAAATAGCTCCTTACATTCAGCGTTTTGTGAAAAGACAATAGCAAAAGCACTGGGGAAAAAGAAAACTACAGTAAATGTGAAGTGGAGGTTGTACTAAGTGAAGTGGAGGCAAGGTAAAAAGTACTTTTTGGTGGCTTAGGCAGTGGTATGAGCAACAAAAGGGAACTGATGGAGTGGCACTCAGAAGTTCAAGTTCAGACAGCCGCACAGTGCCCAGAATAATGAAGTGTCAGATGTCCAAGTTGAGGTAAAAAGGCAAGTCGTAGCCCACCATTAGAGTGTCATACGGAAGCGTATGAGGGCACAGAGAAAAGAAAAAAAAAATAGGGACACAGTGAAGAAAAACAAGGTCAAAATGTAGACTTTAATCTCGAAATTTCCACTTTAATCGTGTAGTTAATTTTGTCATTAAAGTAGAAGGTCATCAACTTCATCTTAAAAATATTGTTTAATTTACTTGAATTTCTCAAATCCTATCATACCTAAAATAGCATGTTAAATGCTTCATATTCTGTATGTTTCTGTGTATGCGAATCACTACATGCTTCTTAAACAGGCTTTCTCTTTTGTTGGACTGGAGCGCGCAGGCTGTGGTTGCCACACAGAATATAATACATTCATGATAAAAGCGCTATATAAATGTAATGAATTATTATTATTATTATTATTATTATATTACAGCTCTCTGAACATTTTGGAATACTAAGATGTATACTTGATATCACTTCCATGACATAATGCATTAAAGCATGTGTTAAACATGTGGGGGCATGGTGGTGCAGCGGTGGCGATGAGCTGGCACGCTGCCCAAGGATTGTTCCTGCCTCCCCCGTCCAGGGATTGTTCCTGCCTCCCACAAGATGCTTGCTGGGACATGCGTGACCCTGAATGGAATAATTTAATGCAGCAGTACTGTGTCTGTCAAACGTCCTATCAAACTGTCCTTCCATTTTCTTTCCCCACATAACCAATCATCACACAATGAGCTCTGTAATAAATGTAAAATCAGCTGTCAGCTTAGATTATTCAAAACTTTAAAAGAAAATTGAAAAATCTTCATGTTTAATTACTCCATCCATTCAGGATTGCACTAGTCCCAGCAAGCATCGAGCCCGAGGCAGGAACAATACCTGGATGGGGCGCCAGCTCATCACTACCACTGCACCGTCACATGTTAGTAAACATCATTTAAATGAAGTTAACAATTTATCTGTAAAATGTAATATGCATACTTTAATGGATTTCGTCATTAAAGTTATATCAAGTATACATCCTAGTATTCTAACAGCACACAGTTCCAAGAGGATAGTTCTTGGAAATCTAAATCAACTTAGAAGCCAGTCATAATCATCTGTAAATACACGCTTTCTCTATTGAATTGAATTGAATTGAATTACTTTATTGTCCTTGTATGGTACAATGAGATTCAATATGCAAATCTTCCATAAACTTACATATTTTCCTATAAAATTATAAAATAACAATAATAAACATACAATGAAAAATACACAATATGAAAAGATAAGTACAGCTACTCCTCAATTTACGACAGATTTCCGTTCCGACGACTATGTCGTTAAGCGAATTGGTCGATAAGCGAGGAGCTTGCGCCAGGAATATAGGATCGTTGTAAAATTATAAAATTATATAAAATTATGCAACAAACTTGCCATAACTTGAATGATTAAAAGGCTTATCGTCATATTATTTTGCATCTGGTTGTCAAACCAGATCGCCAATAATTTCTCCATCTCATTAATAAGACCTTTTCGCTGCCTAGTTATTATGGCTTTAAATCCTGTCGATGATTTCACCGCCTCTTTCACTCTAACCTTATCCTTTGAAATCGTCGAATGTGCCAATTTCAAGTCACATGCTATTTCATCCATCCATCCTCTTCCGCTTATCCGAGTTCGGGTCGCAGGGGCAGCAGCTTGAGCAGAGATGCCCAGACTTCTCTCTCCCTGGCCACTTCTTCTAGCTGTTCTGGGAGAATCCCAAGGTGTTCCCAGGCCAGCCGAGAGACATAGTCCCTCCAGCGTGTCCTGGGTCTTCCCCGGGGCCTCCTCCCAGTTAGACGTGCCCGGAACACCTCACCAGGGAGGCGTCCTGGAGTCATCCTGATCAGATGCCTGAGCCACCTCATCTGACTCCTCTCGATGCAGAGGTGCAGCGGCTCTACTCTGAGCCCCTCCCGGATGACTGAGCTTCTCACCCTATCTTTAAGGGAAAGCCCAGACACCATACGGAGGAAACTCATTTCAGCCACTTGTATTCGCGATCTCGTTCTTTCGGTCACTACCCATAGCTCATGACCATAGGTGAGGGTAGGAACATAGATCAACTGGTAAATTGAGAGCTTTGCCTTGCTGCTCAGCTCCATTGCGGATGCCGCACTGATCCGCCTGTCGATCTCCCGCTCTATTCTTCCCTCACTTGTGAACAAGATCCCGAGATACTTGAACTCCTCCACTTGGGGCAGGATCCCGTTTTACCAGCTTCGTAGTCTTGTATGATTTTTATTTTCATTTCAAGGTCGATAGTTTACCTTCGTTTCTTAACAATTTCTCCAGATGATGCCATACTTTTTCTTTTTGTCGACATCTGTACTATTTTGGGGTTACAAATATGTAAAAAAAAACAAGGTTACACAGTGACTGCTTGTAGGAATGAAACTGACTGAAAAAGCGCATAGCAAGCCTGTAGTATGCTCAGTGCGCATGTCACCATTCGCTACTGACCGACATTCAAGCTGAGAAAGGGGATTCCCCGAATTGCAGGTCGAAACTCGATTGGTCGTAAGTGCGAGTGGTCGTTAAGCAAATAGGTCGTAAAGTGAGCAGCACCTGTACAATAAACATGTACATACAGTGCAGCTAATGCAAATGGTTCATAAAGTGGCTCAGGTTGTGCAATGTTACAGTTGTAGTGCAAGTTTACAGTGAGGTAATTGTAATTATAACTACAAGCAGTACTACTGGGAGCATTTGATGGACTGATTGAACCTGTTTTTAGCTGAAACTGTTTCTGAGCCTCAATGTCCATGCAGGAAAGGCTCTGAAGCATTTGCCAGATGGGAGGAAGTTCAAATAGATTGTGGCATTGCTGAGTGGAATCCATACAGATGCTGGTGGCTTTCCTTAGGCAGCATGTGCTATAAATGTCCTCCAGGGCTGGAAGCTGTATCCCGATAATCCTCTGCGCTCTCGACACAACCCTCCTTAGAGCTTACTGATGAGCTGCTGTGCAGCTATGATACCACACACACATACAGTGGGTTAAGATACTCTGAGTGGTGCACTGAGAGTAACAATGCTAAAGCAGCTATGGTATTTGGAATAGTTTGTTCATTCCATGCACCATTATATTGTTTCAGAATGATTACAATCAAGTGAATTAAATTTGTAAACGATATGCAATTATTTTGGTGTATTTGATAAATCCTGTGTTACTAATGCAAATCTGGAAAAGGGAAACCACACAGAAACAGTAGCACTGCTTTGATGCTGGGTGCCACCAGTTTGCAAAACCGGGCAGAAAAATGCATATGCAAGGGGGGAGGCTGTCGTGAGGATCTGCGTGGCTTTATGCCAAGTTTAGTTTTTATACATCGCAAAGTGTGTGTGGAAACAGGAGTATGCAACATTTTTGTGCATATGCACCGTTTATACACAAGGTCGCAGCACTGACCACAGAACACATTGAACATTTTCCATCTTAACATGTGACATCAGCAAAAGCTGAGACTGTCAGAGCCAATTGTAAGAATATACCCATTTTGAGCCCTAGGTAGGGGGACATGCCAGCACCCCTCTGTGTCCATAGCTGGTAGTCAGTATTAGACTTTGATAACTGGGATTCTCTCTTTGTGTCCACAGCGCCCTTAAACTTCAAAAACAGCACCCCTAATGGATTGACTGACTCAGGCGGTAATAACCATTCACATGTTTTTGGTGTTAGATGCCCTTGTGCCGTACTGTGTTGTCTATCCATATTGCCCATACCTAAATATGGCACTGGAGACAGTACAGGGATGAGGGCTTGACAGTCCAGCTATAGTTATGGCCAACTCACCAATGCCCCTGGTTCCTCAATCTATAGATGACTATTTGGAAGATCTCACCCCTTCCTTTGTTTGGTCCTGCCTTGTGCCCAAAGCTACCAGGACAAACACTGGTCCTCCACAAATATGACTTACACTAACCATGGATGAATGATGCAAGTGGTCATCAAGTCAGGGTACTGAATACTGAAGCAGCAGTATGGTGTAGCTTTCCTTTAAAAACTTGCTAGGACCAACACCCCAGCTGTATGATTAGGTGGCCTTGCCTCCTTAGGCACCACACAAATGTGACAGGGCAGATAAATAAAACACTAAACAAAAACAAAATACAGCAAACCAAACAATAATAATATTACACAAAATGTAAATAAAAATAAAATTACAAAAAAATAATATTTGGAAAAAGAAAAGAACAAATGAACTCTGCTTGAGCCACAAATGCAAATTAGGCTGAAACGCAGCATAACCCCCTCTTCAAGTGGTGGATTCTACGCACCCCTTAATGTTAAGCTTAGTTTTGAAAAAGAACAGGGGGGTATTTTTCGTACGTGGATTACTCGTTTAGCCGGATGTAATTGTTGACGATTTGGCCTGATCCTGGATCTGTCGTTTTTTTCGAAACTCTTGCTGGAAGTGTTGTCATAGCAACACATCCTAATCCTCAAACCTGCTCGGAGCAGGTTTGTTCTATGTAAACAAGGATTAGCTCACACACATAATCAGTGTCCATGCGTGGAATTCATTCAGTCATGACTTCCCCGTTCATCAATGAGCGACCAATTGATATCGGTATGCAAATTATAAGAAGAGAATTTCATATAGAGAGGGGTTTGCGCAATTGGCAAGATCCTTTATTGCTCCCGGAGGAAATTCTTTTCGAAAGATACCGCTTTAGCCGAGGGGGAATATTGTACCTCAAAATTTTATTAGGACCTTATATTCGAAGTCAAACTCGTTGAAGTTTGTGTTTCCTGGACAACTGCATGTGCAGACAATAAAAGAGACGTTTCATGCCATTGCAGGTAGGTAATACACAGGTAAAAACACCCACAGTTCCATAAAGAATCTCACAATCAGCCTAACATTCTCATTACCCAGGATTTCCAAATGTGATTGGGGCATATGGGACTGATCACAGTGGAGTTTGATCAAACATTATTTGGAAAATGTACCTCTCCTTCTGATGAATAATCAGACACAGTGTCTTCATCAAATATTTGACCTTCGTCAATATTTCGTTGGTCAGACACAGGTTCTAGGGATATGACATTCCCTGCAACTGACCCAACAAAAAAAGAGGGCTATATGGAACATACCTATGGCACACATTGAGGACAAATATATGCAATGACCATCCTTTACCTGAAATGAAGTGACCACTGCATCCTGCCACTGGTTCTGAGGAGGAGCTTCCCCGTGGAATGCCCTCAGAAACAGGGCAATGGGCATTTTGCTGGACAGCCAACTCTTCTGCAGGGGTTAGGTCTGAACCGCGTGGACCTCCACCTGTTTTTTGCTTGTCTGCCTTCTTATTAGCTTTAAAATTAATGTTCTTTACATTATATACAGTGGTGTGAAAAACTATTTGCCCCCTTCCTGATTTCTTATTCTTTTGCATGTTTGTCACACAAAATGTTTCTGATCATCAAACACATTTAACCATTAGTCAAATATAACACAAGTAAACACAAAATGCAGTTTTTAAATGATGGTTTTTATTATTTAGGGAGAAAAAAAATCCAAACCTACATGGCCCTGTGTGAAAAAGTAATTGCCCCCTTGTTAAAAAATAACCTAACTGTGGTGTATCACACCTGAGTTCAATTTCCGTAGCCACCCCCAGGCCTGATTACTGCCACACCTGTTTCAATCAAGAAATCACTTAAATAGGAGCTGCCTGACACAGAGAAGTAGACCAAAAGCACCTCAAAAGCTAGACATCATGCCAAGATCCAAAGAAATTCAGGAACAAATGAGAACAGAAGTAATTGAGATCTATCAGTCTGGTAAAGGTTATAAAGCCATTTCTAAAGCTTTGGGACTCCAGCGAACCACAGTGAGAGCCATTATCCACAAATGGCAAAAACATGGAACAGTGGTGAACCTTCCCAGGAGTGGCCGGCCAACCAAAATTACCCCAAGAGCGCAGAGACGACTCATCCGAGAGGTCACAAAAGACCCCAGGACAATGTCTAAAGAACTGCAGGCCTCACTTGCCTCAATTAAGGTCAGTGTTCACGACTCCACCATAAGAAAGAGACTGGGCAAAAACGGCCTGCATGGCAGATTTCCAAGACACAAACCACTGTTAAGCAAAAAGAACATTAGGGCTCGTCTCAATTTTGCTAAGAAACATCTCAATGATTGCCAAGACTTTTGGGAAAATACCTTGTGGACTGATGAGACAAAAGTTGAACTTTTTGGAAGGCAAATGTCCCGTTACATCTGGCGTAAAAGGAACACAGCATTTCAGAAAAAGAACATCATACCAACAGTAAAATATGGTGGTGGTAGTGTGATGGTCTGGGGTTGTTTTGCTGCTTCAGGACCTGGAAGGCTTGCTGTGATAGATGGAACCATGAATTCGACTGTCTACCAAAAAATCCTGAAGGAGAATGTGCGGCCATCTGTTCGTCAACTCAAGCTGAAGCGATCTTGGGTGCTGCAACAGGACAATGACCCAAAACACACCAGCAAATCCACCTCTGAATGGCTGAAGAAAAACAAAATGAAGACTTTGGAGTGGCCTAGTCAAAGTCCTGACCTGAATCCAATTGAAATGCTATGGCATGACCTTAAAAAGGCGGTTCATGCTAGAAAACCCTCAAATAAATCTGAATTACAACAATTTTGCAAAGATGAGTGGGCCAAAATTCCTCCAGAGCGCTGTCAAAGACTCATTGCAAGTTATCGCAAACGCTTGATTGCAGTTATTGCTGCTAAGGGTGGCCCAACCAGTTATTAGGTTCAGGGGGCAATTACTTTTTCACACAGGGCCATGTAGGTTTGGATTTTTTTTTCTCCCTAAATAATAAAAACCACCATTTACAAACTGCATTTTGTGTTTACTTGTGTTATATTTGACTAATGGTTAAATGTGTTTGATGATCAGAAACATTTTGTGTGACAAACATGCAAAAGAATAAGAAATCAGGAAGGGGGCAAATAGTTTTTCACACCACTGTATGATTCTTTATGTCATCAATTCTTTAAATAGTTATATACCAATATTTACCAGTTTGAAGTATATTCTTGTACTTCACTTTAACCTGTTCCCGTGTTCTCCTTGTGCTCACGTTTGATCTGGAATTATGACATATTAAATAATAATTAATCTGACACATAAGAAATGAAATGCTGCTTTCAGTAAGTACAATGTACACGCATTTAATTTGTTGGCCACTTTTTGCCAGCCGTCTTTTCTGGTTTGGGCTGCTTTTGCGGTGTTACCCCTTGTGCATATTAAATCTTGAAATTCTTCATGTTCTTCGAATGAAAGGTCTTGCTCCGCTTGTGTGAAAAAAAAATGTGCCCGTTCTTTTGTCATTTTGTTACAGCCTATCAAAGACTTGCTGATCATGTTTT
This sequence comes from Erpetoichthys calabaricus, assembly GCF_900747795.2. Taxonomy (NCBI): domain Eukaryota; kingdom Metazoa; phylum Chordata; class Cladistia; order Polypteriformes; family Polypteridae; genus Erpetoichthys; species Erpetoichthys calabaricus. Next base: position 158,031,664 of record NC_041401.2, on the reverse strand, counting down.
CTAGACTCAATATATATGGGCTTTTCACTCAGCGCGGGCGCGCACATTCATCTCGGATGATTAGATCCAGCTCGACTAATCTACTACACTGCTGCGTTTGAAAAACCGACTTATCCCGGATGAGTTTTACTGGCATTAACTCATCCAAGATGAGGCATCTGATCTCGGATGATTTAAGCGACATACGGAAAATGCCCCACAGGTCTTTTCTTGGTGACAAAGATGAGAGGAGGAGACCATTAACAGAAGAAGACAAGTCATGAGGATGAGACATGAAGACCACTGCCCAGGTGGGAAGACATAAAGGCGCAAAGATAATTGCCTAGCTGGGACAATCAAGATGAGCAGACCATTACCAGGCACTGGGCTGAAATAAACAAGCTAACAGAAGTGTATGCTCACCTCATGGATCTTTGAACACTTCTTTGGTGAGACGCTCTTGGCAAACTCAGGCATTGAGACGCTTTTAGAGCTCTCAGGTGTTGAGACTATGCAGACTCAAATAGTAACAGCACCTCAGAGGCACCTCCTCCTGAAGACCTGGTAAAAGACACAATAGTACCCACTCCTGGGAAAGCATTGGAAGGCGCAATGGCACCTCCATCCTGGAGATGCAGTCAGCAACTCACAATCCTCCCTTCCTGGGAATGCGCTAGGCTTGGGCTGGGCAGCAAAGGCAGGAGGCCCAAATTGGGTGGCGGAGGCCGGAGCTGGAAGCCCAGGCTGAGCGATCAAGGTAAAGCCTGAGGTTTAATCACCAGTGCAAAGTTGGAGACTGGTGCCAAAGGTTCAGATTGTTAGTGCGTGGGCCAAAATAAATATCAGCTGAAACTGAAATTGGAGACTGACAGCAGGTAGTAATGATGGAAGCTCAATAATTGTAGCAATATATACGAGTGGGGAATTCAAGAGACGTCATTGCATATTTTGGAGTAACTGCCATTTCTAAGGTCCTGTGACTCCACCACAACACAGCAAGATGCACTGTCTCCAAAGAGAACATTTGTATCAGTGGTGAATCCTCTCACGCAAGCTGGCCTACCAACATTACCTCAATGATAAAGTGACAACTCATTGAAGAAGGATCCCAGAAGATCTTCCACAGACCTGCAAGCCTCTCTAGCCTCAGTTAAACTCTGTGTTCATGACTCCATAATGAAAACGAGACTTAGTAAAGATGTGATTCATGGGGGGGTAGTAAACAGAAATATCTGCTATCCAAGAGTAACATCAGTGCTGGTCTTGCATTTGCAAAGAAAACACCTGAATGATCTCCATGCCTCTTTGAATAATATTCTGTGGGCAGATATGTCAAACGTAAAACTCTGGATGACACAGGTGCCACTCTGTCTGGCATAAAGCTAATACAGTGTTCAACAGTAAGAACACCATACCTGCCATATAACAGGAGGGTTTGTGGTATGATGGTGTAGAGGTACTTTGCTGCCTCAGAACCAGGATGGTTTACTCCCATTATTGACGTAGCCTTGAATTCCACCCTTTGCCAGAAAATTCTTAAGTAAAATGTCTGGTCATGAAACCGTGGTCTGATCTAAAGTATAATTGAGTTATGTAGCAGGTCAGAGACTCAAAACACAAAAGCAAGTTTACAACCGAATGAATCAGAACAACAAAATTATAGGTTTAGAGTTTACTTGGTCAAATTCCTGACTTGAATCCAATGGAGTTGCTGAAACAAGCAGTTGACACTCACAAACCTACCAATGTGTCTGAGCAAAGAAGAGTGGGCTACAATTCCTCAACAGGAAAAAATCTGATATCAAATTATAGGAAGAATTCACTTGGAGTTATTGCTGCAATCAAATATGGAAACTATGGGGAACATTACTCTTTCACATGTGTTAGATAACTTTGTTTGTAGAATAAAGAAAATAATGATTTAAAACCTCTATGGTGCATTCACTCAAGTACCCCTTCTTCTCCCCTATTGCACTTTGGCTAAAGGTCTGAGACCATCCATCCATCCATTTTCCAACCCGCTGAATCCGAACACAGGGTCACGGGGGTCTGCTGGAGCCAATCCCAGCCAACACAGGGCACAAGGCAGGAACCAATCCCGGGCAGGGTGCCAGCCCACCACAGGACAGTCTGAGACCATTCATTGTGTAAAATATGTAAAGACAGAGGATACCAGGAAGGGGCAAAACCTTTTTATTAAATAGCACACCACTGTACTGTACAGTACTGTATAACACACACTTCGTTGTTAAAGCATAAACCAAAAGGTTTTATTAAATCCATCTTGTAAAGTCGCTTGTTTTGCCTATTCTGAGCTGGTATTTGGTACAGGACCATAACACCTCCCAACCAATGCTGTACATTTGGAGTCAGCTGGCTACACGCAAGCAATCATGAGGTCACGCGATTTGTGTGCACTTACAAATGTAATGTATATTGTCTGGTGTTGTAATCACTGCCTGTCATTTGAATTGTCCTACTAATACCTGACTGTGAGAAACACGCAAATAAAAATCTCATTGTGCTGTGTGTAAACATGACAATGCACTTGAAAGAAGATCAGCATTACAGATGACATGGCCCCTGTCAGATTATCTACTGACTGCATGTAAGCTGCACAATGACTTTACTTCCCCTAAACAACTCAACCAAGGTTTCCTGAGCCTGCATAAACAGAAAGGCGGTGGACTGCAGCAATGTGTTCAAGAATCAGGAGAACATATGCAGGTTCGTTAGGAGGTATGATTATATTTCTGTGATGCATACTTAAAAGATTATCCCTTTATCTGCTAACATAAACTATGTTTGAAATACATGCATATTGGACCATAGGTCTGTCTGAGGACAGCTTGAAAACTGTGTGTTAAAAAAATTAATAAAAATGTCTTATTTTTTGTTTTTTTACACACGACCTTACGAATTCCAGTGCCAGGATACATTCTGAAAATGCCTTAAGGCCGCTGCCTCTTGTCACAATGGCGAAGATGCGGCGGTGATAGTTTTCTGCCCCAACAAAAGGCTGCCAACTACACCTACTTTGTAACAATCTTAAGAACATCAAAAAAATGAAAACATGATTTTCATCTATGTGCCCAGAGGCTGACTTGTGTTTTTTGCGTGTATGCACTGCATTACGTCATCTTAACGGTTTTCATTTTAAATTTGTATGGCGCTCCGAGTTGTCTAAGAGTTGCACGCTACTTACCAATACACTGCAGACGAATGTTTGGAATTTGGTGGTCAGACCTCGAGGAGGGATCGGGCTGCAGACCCCCAGCGCGCGGCTGCTCACGTACATTCGCTCACTTGTTACCTTGGCCACCAGGTGGCGGAAGGAAAGCCTTGCAGTGACGTCACCGGCTCGCTCTGATTGGCCACGCGGAAAAGGCGGAGATAATGTTGGCACTTGAGTTGAGCTTTCAAACGAAACACTTCGGAGCGCATCGAGAAGTTCGTTCGCGGCCTCGAGGACAGAAGGGATCGTAAACATCTGGAAGTAAGAACTCATTCGTATAGGGGAGTGTCAAATGAAAAAGCAATTTTAATATACAAAAATAAATACATAAAAAGAACCAGTAGCTTTCGAAGTGTTTCCGCCTTGGAAAAAAAAATCTGAAAGCTCCGAGAAGAAAGCATCTCAAGTTCCATTAATACCACAACATTCTGCTGCGGCGCTTGTGGAGCAAAAGTTGTGAGTTTGTTTCCAGTGATCGGCGAAAGAAAAGATCATAACAGTCGCCCTGCACGAGCTGCTTAAGTGAGAACCTTAAGTGGGAAGTCCGAGGTAATGTTGCGGAAGAGGGCAGACAGCAAGGCCGCGGCGCTGGGGCTGCTGACGGATATCCAGACCTGCATTAGGACGGACAGTCTAGAGAGCCAGTATGAGCTGACCGCCAACGAGCTGGGCAGGTAAGCTTGTGCCGCTTCGCTCCATCTACTCCACCTTGCGTGTTTTCCTCAGACCCCACCCCCCAGCTTGTCAGTCTGCCGGGTGGCCTCCGACCCCACCGCCTGTCCTCTCGTTCTATCCACTTTAAGACGATTTGCTCATTGATTAGAACCCGTAGACCGCGGCAGCACAATTACAATATTTCAATGGAAAGGGAAACTTTCTGAGACTGTCTCCTGTTTTTGGCGTGTAGCTTAGTAGAAAGGGGTTCAGAGAGGAGTTGGTGCTTAAAATGATGAAGCTTATGCTCGCTGTTCCTTTAAAGATCGGGCGATGCGGATAATCGGTAAGAAGAGTTTTGAAAAGGTTTCCTCACATTGACAATTCTTTTTATGTGCAGTAGATATGGAGCTGTCAGGACGTGAAGAGCACTTCAGGGTTGTTGTTTAGGAAAAGCGATGTGCGTGGCAAATGACCTGCAGTTGAGCTTAAGCTTCTTTTCTTGTTGATCATGCGATGATGTCTGCTTTGTGGTTCTGAAGTAAGAAGCCCACTGTACTCTTGCTGCTTCATGTATTGCCCCATTTTGATCAGCTGGGCTCCTAGTCCCTGGGTGAGCAGGTGCTGGTGAGTCACTGTCAGCCCCAGACCTGCACCAGCTGTGTGTGACTTTGATGTTGCCATTGCTGCCTGGTCAGGCCCATTTGCTTCCACAGCATCAGATTGGGCCAAATTAAGAAAAAGCGAGAATTCTGCTGATTAATCTGTGTAGGAAATTGGCCGTGATCAGTGTAACTGGTGTCTGTCTGGGCAAAGAGCATCTGTGTCTTAAATGCCATGGTGTTATTCTTCTGCTGTACAGTCACAATTTTATCAGCTCTTGATTCAAGACTATGGATGATTTAAACTTCCACTGTTGACAAAAATTACTGTTATATTGGAAGCATGTGTGCCCACCAAGAGCTTTGAAGGAATCTGACCCCTCTCCGTATACACTTTGTCCAGTCCTAGGTTGGATGAGTTGAAGCCTGTCCCTGCACCACTGGCTATAGGTTTGGTTATTTACAGGAAACCGAGAAAGGCAATGTAATTCATGTAGAGAAGTAAGTGCAGTGCAGCTTTCAGTACAGGAATGTAGCAGGGTTAGATTTTTATTCGGTTCAATGGAATATTAACATATGTGGTGTGAGTCACCTTAGTGCCCTTCCCTTGGTTTTCCATGAATCCAAAATGTTTGAGAACTTTCAGTGTGATGCTGTGCCACACTTTGGATCCAGGCATGTGAATGTAGTGTGCAGGCGCTTCACTGTCTAAAAGCCACAGTCCTGGCCTCCCCTCGTCGCCTTCTTCTTCTCTATGGATTGGTTTGTCCCTACGTCATATTACTGTTGCTGGCCATCAGCTAATCTCGCTAAGCTCATTCCTGCCTGAAGAAAATAAATGCAGCTACCTGGGCAGCATTTCTGATGCGTTGTTTGGCCGTCAGACAGCTTACATTACAAGGCACTACAGAGGCAAAAAATACCTTTGTGTGTGTGTGTGGAAGAATTCATGTCTCCCAAGTGACATTTTATGCAAATTAGATGGTGTGGCTTTTGTGGATGCTTTTTTTTTTTTAATTGTTCCCAACAAAATATTGAAGGTGCTTAAAAAATACTTAAATACCTTTATAACATAAACGTTGGTTGTGCCTTTTATTGTAAATTGTTCCATGAAAGTAAAGCAAATGCTTCATCTCTCCCTCTCACTGAGGTTATGAGGAATCCTAGTTTTATATATAAGTTAAAAAAAAATCCAATGGATGCAAAAAAAAAAAAATCCAATGGATGCAACATCTAAGGCTGTGATTTTGAAATTTATCAATGATTTAACAAAAAAAATGGTAGTTATCTGGAGTGCTTTTGCAGGAGTTAAATTAAACAGAATTAAATTAGACATAGTAGTGATTCTGGTGAAACTCTGCACATTTCTGGTGTGTTCCAGTGTTAACAACTGTGCTGAATTTTGTTTGTGCTGTCTGTTTTGTTTTTGAGTAATGGTGTTCAAAAGACTCACATTATCACACACACTTTACTCTGAATGTGGTGAAATTGTACTCAGGATGCCAGAAATGTCTGAATTCGTTAAAAACTCAAAGTTCAAATTTTGGCCCAATCATAATACTTTCTTTACATTCTGGACGGGAGTCAAGGAATCATTGGGTTGGCCCGTTTAATCCCATTTGAAATATTATTACAGCAAACAGGTGCTTGATGGTGCAAAAGGCAAATAAGATCTCAGAGGTAAGAAGAAGTCTTTGTGACTCTCAGTGGTTAACACCTTGGTAGAAGGGGCCTTTTCTGGGACCTCCGTGTTGGTCCAGATTGAGACGGCTCTCTCAGGGGCATCCATTCTTTTATAGAGTAACCAGAAGGGGTGGAGTCAGTTGCCCTCAGTTGGCATCTTCTTGCCATTATAAGTGGAAACAGAGATGCTACTCTTAGTGACAGCACCCGCTCTCATCCCGGAGTTGTATCGTTTACCTCAGATAATCCCAGAAGAATGCTGTGATCTTTGCAGAGTCAATGGAGGCTCTGATCAGGATTCTCGAGAAACTGAGTGAGGAGTCCAAGCATCTGGGCTTGCAAGTGTCCTGGATAAAACCAAGATCCAGGCCTGTAATGACAGCCATCAGCAGTGTGTCTGTCTGCGGAGAGAGTGTGACCTCGTTGAGAGGTTTACTTACCTTGGCAGTGACATTCATGCCTCTGGTGACTCTTCCTGTGAAGTCAGTAGACGGATTGGGAGATCATGGGGGGGTCATGAGGTCACTGGAAAGGGATGTGTGGCACTCCCGATATCTGCGCAATAGGAGGAAGGTCCAAGTCTTTAGAGTCCTGGTTCTTCCTGTCTTGCTATATGGTTGAGAGACATGGATGCTATCCAGTGAGCTGAGACGAAGACTGGACTCCTTTGGTACTGTGTGTCTTCGGAGAATCCTTGGGCACCGCTGGTTTGACTTTGTGTTGAGTGAGCGGTTCTCATGGAGTCCCAAATGAAGTACATTACCTGCATTGTGAGGGAGAGTCAGTTATGGCACTACAGCCATGTGGTGCGATTCTCAGAGGGTTATCCGGCTCACATGATCCTCATTGTTGAGGAACCAAGTAGCTGGACCAGGCCAAGGGGATGTTCACTTAACACCTGGCTGTTACAGTTCGAGGGTCATTTCCGTGGGTGGTTGCCAACCAGAATCCCGAGTTGTTTCCTTGTGTGTTGGGTGTGGCAGCGAGCTGTACCAGTGCATGCTCTCCAACATGACCTGGCCTGACACAGGTACTTCTCACCAAAGATTAGGTTTTGGATTAGGTTTTGGACGTATACCTTTTAGATGTGCTGCCCTGCGAGGTGGGATTTGTGTGGCAGGGACAGTGGCAGGAGTTGCTTGGGGTTGGAGTGATTGGCAGTGGAGTGGTTAGCATGCCTACCTTTCGTTCAAGATGTTGTTGTCATCCGTGTTCTGTTCCCACTCATTACACTGAAGTTTTTCTTTAATCAGTTATTTTTGTCATCATGGTGTGTTATTAAAGTTTGGCAGTAGTTATGATTTCTGATTAATTTTTACATTTGCACATTTCCACTTTCTCACCATGGCAATGTAGGGTAACTCAGATAATATAAATAACTAGCAAAATACCCGCGCTTCGCAGCGGAGAAGTAGTGTGTTAAAGAGGTTATGAAAAAAAAAGGAAACATTTTAAAAATAACGTAACATGATTGTCAATGTAATTGTGTTGTCATTGTTATAACTGTTGCTGTCTTTTTATATATATATATATATATATATATATATATATATATATATATATATATATATATAATATACACACACACATAAACATTTATATACATATACATATATATACATATCTACATATACACATCTACATATATATACACACATACATAAACACACACATAAGACTTACTGACTGAAACGGGCTTTCATTGACAATCATGTTACGTTATTTTTAAAATGTTTCCTTTTTTTTTCATAACCTCTTTAACACACTACTTCTCCGCTGCGAAGCGCGGGTATTTTGCTAGTATATATATATATATATATATATATATATACATATACACACATACATGCAGTTTTAATAACACAGAAATCAATATAAACATTAACATCATTATCATATGAGAATATGAAGTAATATATAAGAAGCACTTTTCATATAAATATAAATTATGAAACAGTAAAATCTTCTTCTGTAATTTGCTACCGTGGCAATTTGTGTGTCTGTCCAGGATTTTAAATGACCTGTAGCTCGCAAACCGTTTCACCTATACACTTGAAATGTGGTACACATATAGTACGTCACGTCTACTATCCGCTTTATGGGTGATGATTGTTTTACTCTTTTTATCTTTATTTTATTTTATTGTAGAATCAACTCCTATCTGCACACAGCAGGGCAGCCGTGGGCGGATGCGTATGGTGTATTCACTCCATGTTATCGTGCATTGCGCTGTCAGTGGTATTTTGATAAAAGAATTTGAACAACATATAAGAAGCGTATAAATTATTAAACAGTAAAACATTAACATTTAAGAAGTAAAGTTACATTAAGTACTACTGCAGTGCCTTCGGGTATACCTCATTTTTTGTTTGCCCATTACATGCTTAAATGTATACATTTTTTGGTGTACCTACCCGAGAACACGCGACATATCACCGACCGTGGGAGAAGCATGGATTTTAAACACGCGTTGAGTTCATCTGCTGGTCTCCCTCGTGGAATAACTGGTAATGTTTGACTAAAATCTACAGCGAGTAAAACGACATTACCTCCTATTTTTTTTTTACGATCTCTGAGATCTTGCTTTTTTCGGTTCAAGGCTTCATAAGCTCTTTTATGTTGTATGGTGTACTTATCCCAAACCATCATCTTTGAATGTTGCAAGACTTTCGCCTTGTATGTAGATCGGGGTAATTACATTCATTGCATTCCTAGTCTGAATCACAATGTGATTGTATGGGTGGTTACCTGGCACTGTAGGGTTGCCACCCGTCCTTTAAAATACGGAATCGTGCCGCGTTTGAGAATGAAATAGCGCGTCCCGTTTTGAATCAATACTGGACGGGATTTATCCCGTATTTTTTTTATAATTTTTTTTTTAAAGCAGCGTCTCATGCAAATCATCCCACACGCATTTTATGAAGATGCCTCCTTTCCTACTTTTGATTGGGTAATACTTGATGTCATCGTTAGTTTGATTGGTCTTTTTAACTGTCCAGTGAGGAGGGCGTGTCTTTTAAGTAGAGTCTGCAAAGTGTTGGCACTGAGATGTGGCGTCAGCGCCATAGTTGAAGCCCCTAACGTTGCGGTCAGCAAGTCGGCTAACATCCGCCATGTGCCGTCTTTCAGTTGCGAGAAGCAGATCATAGAATGGTTGAAACTGTTGCCCCTAACGTTGCGCCACGGCGTGTGGTTCGTTTATACCTCGTGTCTTCTCATTAAACTTTTATCTCGCGAATATGTTATTGCAATCCGCAGCGGGAGCGTTTGTATAAACTTAATTTAAACTTACATTTTACACCGTGCTTTGTTTCCCTTATGAACATGCATGTATGCTTAACTCGCTCCGTTCTCAATTGTTTAATTAATTTTTTGCTCTTCGCTGTTTGCGGCTCTTCCTCCATTTCCCCCCACTTCGTTCTTTTATCTCGCGAATATGTTATTGCAATCCTTAACGGGAGCGTTTCAATAAACTGATTGAAAATAGTTTTGCATTTACCTTTTTAGTAAAAGGCGAGCTTTTAAGCCTGAGAAATCACCCCGTAAATGCACACGTTTAATTGGACATGTGTTAATATGTATGGTTACACAGTATTAAAAGACAGTGAACAACGTCAGTTACCTTTGTTCCCGCGTTTGATAAAAGGTGAGCTTTTAAGCCTGAGAAATCACCCCGTAAATGCACACGTTTAATTGCACATGTGTTAATATGTATGCTTACACAGTATTAAAAGACAGTCAAAAATTAACGTCATTTACCTTCGTTCCCGCGTGCGACTCGTGCTGTAAATCTCTTCCTTGTTTTTAGTTCACGTGATTACGTAGGAGGCGTGATGACGCGATACGTGACTCCGCCTCCTCCATTACAGTGTATGGACAAAAAATATGTTCCAGTTATGACCATTACGCTTTGAATTTCGAAATGAAACCTGCCTAACTTTTGTAAGTAAGCTGTAAGGAATGAGCCTGCCAAATTTCAGCCTTCCACCTACACGGGAAGTTGGAGAATTAGTGATGAGTGAGTCAGTCAGTGAGTGAGTGAGTGAGTGAGTGAGTGAGTCAGTGAGGGCTTTGCCTTTTATTATTATAGATAACTGAGTAATGAATGTACTTATTCACAGCATTGCCCATCATCTGCTTTCATTGCTGATTCTTTATGAGTGATGTTTGTGAGACACAACTCAAAGTTAAATGCAGTTAATGTTATTCACGAAACCTCAAGCTTCATTTAGACAATTTGAAGTCTCAAACACTCTCATGGTGCTTGGACATCTTCATGCTGTGTTTGGGAAATCAGAAATTTCATGTGAACGTCTTAACAAGGTCGGATCATTGAGTCGACCAATTTGAATTCTCTGAGTTTTGATGTAATGCTGACCTTTCACCTTAGTCAGTTGTGTAAATGTAACCTGCTCAGCCAGAAATTGAATTTATGTGACTGAATAGCATTTGGAGTGACACAGTACACCTTAGAATGTTTCATGTACTCTTCAGGAGTATAACAAAACTATATTTCATCTTTAACACTAGAATTACCAGAGCCTACGAAAAAACTCGTAGATCTGGCCCACCTTAAATTGCTTCTTAAAACTATTCTCACCTCTCCGCCAGTGTCTTTTGTCATCTAAATGTACTGATAAAGACATGCTGCAAGCAGCCGGCTATTCCATCCTCCCACCGACTTAGAACGTAAACAAACTTTTCCCAGCTCATGCCTTGATTGATTATCTGGGAGTGAAGTGGAGTTTTAGAGTGGAAATAATAAATCGTTATTTGGAACACATGCATTTCATGTGTTGCGTTTCTACAGTAATCTGTGTAAACACATTTTTAAAACAGAAACGTTTTTTATATTCTAGTAACAAATGACAAAATGTAGGTATAAACTATATAATGTATGAAGCCTGAAGTCCAAATATCAAAGAAACACTTTCACAAAAAGTACAAAAAAAAAAGCCGCCTTAGTGTGCGACATTGACACTCATTTACTATGACTGCTGCCGTGGCGCAACAGTATCAGTTGCTGACTGGCAATCAGAAGGTCACGAGTTCAATACTGCATGACTCCCTTTTGAGAAGCAAAGTGTTCTTATTTTTACTGTTTTAGAATAAAAAGATGCATTTGATTTCAGTCTGTAACAGCCGGTGTAATTTATAATATTTACAAAGGTTAGCTTTGTTTTTTTTTGTTTTTTTAATTCACTTTTCATTCTCTGTCGCGTTCAGGATCCTTCCCTACCACCCCCTTCCCCCACCTGACACTGGTGTTTTCACATAAAGACGCGCTATAGCTCTGCAGTGTATCACAATACATAGGACCACGTGTTTTTTTTTCCCCAACAATCTTGCCAGTCTCCACATGTTGCTGTATGCTGTTTCTTTTGTACTCCAGGACATGCGGAGGAAAGCATAGTAAAGATAGATAGATAGATAGATAGATACTTTATTAATCCCAATGGGAAATTCACAAAGAAAAGAGTAGTAACTTCAGCGCTATATGCAATCATCAGACACTCCCCATCTGTCACTGCTGTTTTCACACTTGTGACTGCATTGTCGTACCAATGCTTGCGAACTGAAGTGTCTGCATGCACTTTTCGTGGCATTACATGTGTATTTTTTGAGCATGCCCATGTAGCTCAAACACAGGAACATATGTTGATGTAAAAGTATAACAAAACAAGTGCACTTTTATTCAAGACTATAACCGAAGAAAAAAGAAAGCAAGTTGCAGTAGGCGGTTGATATGACAGCTTGCGTGGTGCAATGCTAAGAACTGCTGATTTCCATTCCGTGTTATATAACCGTTAACTGTTAACATTTGAATCTGATGATTGCATATAGCGCTGTCTTATTCAGTGTGCACAAGAACATGCAGGTGGCCAGTTTCTGCGTGCTACAACACACATTTTAAAAAAAGAAAGAGACAAATATATGTGACGTTTTGAAGAAATCATTTTATGACGCGAATAGTACCAATCAGAAAACATCGTCGAAGTAATGCAATATTATTTGAAAATGACCAGCGTCAGGTTGGGTGTGAAGTTATACTGGCTCTGTATGAGTCAGATCAGAAGCTAAATAAGCTGAACAAGCTCCTTTTCTGACTCTAAGTAAAAAGCATGAATTAATCAACAGAAATAACCGCGATCGACATTTTAACATACCAATTTATAAATTTTATGTCCATTTGAGGGGAAAAAAAAAAACCCACTTTCTCCAAAGCTGGGAATCGAACTCGCGTCTCTGTAGCACGGCAGAGTTGCTGTGCTCCAAGTCAGCAAATTTTAGCGTTAAGCCACGGAAAGTATTGTAGCATCCTTGAACCTTTTGTGAAAGTGTTTATTTGATGTTTGGACTTCAGGCTTCACACATTCTATAGTTTATGCCTACATTTTGTAACATTTATTACTAAAATAGTTTCTGTTTTAGCAATGTGTTTACACAGATTACTGTAGAAACGGAACACGCATGAAATGCGTGTATTCCAAATAACGATCTATTATTTCCATTCTAAAACTCCAGCAGTTCAGTCACTCCCAGATAATCAAACAAGGCATGAGCTGCGAAAACTTAGTGAACGTTCTGCGACAGTGGGGGATGGAATAGCCGGCTACTTGCTGCTCGTCTTAATCGGCACATTTAGAAGACAAAAGAGAGGTGAGAACGGTTTTAAGGTGGGCCGGATCTGTGAGTTTTTTCGTAGACTCTGGTAATACTAGTGTTAATTGCTCTTATTGCAGCCCAAGTAACAAATAAACAGAAACTTCGTGTTTCTCACAAAAAATTGACCAAAAACTTGTGAACCCATTGAAGTGGGAAGATGAAATGTCACAAGTTGGACCTCCAAACACTCCAGTATCTTTTGAATGCAGCATTAAATCAGAGGTTTTCTTTGATGCGCTGAACTTGATTAGTTTATTCATGCAACAAATGAGATATGTAATAAAAAAAAAAACTGCTTGTGTAATCTTAATCCAGTCTTAAACTTAACTCTTTTTGAATGTGCCTCATATTTAGGAAAACTACACACCATGGACTGAAACATTATAACAGTTACAGTCTCATTCTCTGAAGGTGAGTGATCAAGCAGTCACTGGCAGGGTCTTGTACCAGGATGCAGCTGTGTGCAATTATAGAGTCCCAGTGTCCAAGGCCTGAGTGTGTCTGTCTGCAGCTAAATCCTATTGGGTTTTCTATAATCGAGCATACAGCTAGTTTCCAGGCGTAATTGAAAATCAGGTTGCATTTAATTTACATTGCTTTTAATTTACCAATTATATTTGTACCAGTAACGGCGCACTGCACGATAACGTGCAGTGAATACACTTGACTTGAGCGTTCCTAGTTTTCATGCTCTTTCTCTCTCTGTACGTTTAGCATTCATTTGCTTAGAGGTTGATGTGCTTGCTGCTTCCTGAGCATCTCCATTTCTCCACCTCAGCGGCCCACTTCTTCTCTTCTTCCGCCGGCATCTTTTCACGTTAAAACTGATTAAGTCCGTGTTTGTGTTGCAATTACTTAGTACGTTTTCCTTCATTTTTTCACTTAAGCTGGCACTTAAGTCATCAATCTGCCTCAAGAATGATTTAAGGTTTGAAGAGGCAGGGGAAGTGACGGTGAAAGTGGTAGGGATGAGAACGGCACCCGTACGCATGTGCCCCATGGCCGCCCTGCTACCCGCTGCCGAGAGTTGATTCTACTGTACAATAAAATAAAAATAAAAAGAGGAATAATCTTGGAGGTCAATCATCACCCCGGATAGTATATGTCATGTAGTATATGTGTACCAAACTTCAGGACAATAGGTCAAACGGTTTGCGAGCTACAGGTGATTTAAAATCCTGGACAGACAAATGAACAGCCACGGTAGCGCATTATATAAGAAGATATTATTTTTGGAATATGCAAATGATATCGTGTTCTCTTTCTAATCCTTTGAAGCCCTATCAACTTTAGTCAATCTGAATCTGTCAGCCCGCTGCTATGGACTTAACTTCGCTCCATCAAAATGTAATGCTATGAAATCAATTTGACTCTTTTCTTTCTCCAATGCAAACTTTATAAGTTCCCCCACCTTGGAAGTTGTATCAGTGGCAGCATAAGCAGAGATTTTGAAGGCGTGTGCCATCTGTTCAAACCTGCACTGCCTTTGGCAGCAAAAGGAAATCTGACTGCCTAGTACTGTAAGTACTGAGTCTTCAGTGCTGCGAGTTTACCCACCATTGTATGGGTGTGAATCACGGGCCAAGCTTGCAGGTGACCTGTGTCACTTACAGGATATTGACCACCAGTGTCCAACGAGTAATGGAGATGTTTGGCGGGGACAGAGGATGAGTAATACAACCAAGGACACCATTGGATCTTTGGACACAAATGAGAGTCAAGGACCTTACAAGACATCCTGTCTCAATTTTTATTTTCTCTCCCTAAAAAGAAGATTGGTTGTATGGCAGCTTTGCCACTTAATTTATCATAACTTGTATTGCTATTAATGATGATGATGATGATGTATTGTTTCTAGTGAAGTATTAAAGATCACATAACTTTTTTTTTTTTTTTTTTTTAATTTTATTGAAATCATTCCATACAAACAGATCAATTTTTACAAAAAAAAAAAAAAAAGGATTGACAACAAATCCACATTTTTAAACATGATTTTAATACTTGTTTGGGTTGTTCACAGCTCGATACTTGTGCAAATCATGTTTGTCATTTACAGTTGTTTACTAAATTATCACGTTAATAATTTATCAAACATTTTTATCTTTTTAAAAATAACTTGTGTTCATTTATTAAAGTTGAAAAATGTTTAACCTGATTCAACAATAAATTTTAATTGAACAGACAAGAAAACTGACATCATTTAAAGCAAAAAAAAAAGTTAGTAATGCAGTACTATAATATTAATTAAGAAAATGATTTAATATAGATTGTGTATCACTAATGCGAAATGCTCCAAAATTGCCAGCTTTCTGTGTGCCGACATGACACCATCTATGTTCTCTCTTCATTTTCTTTGAGTGGATGTTAACAACATATGTCCAGATTCCAAAAGGATTTCTTGATTCTGAGCCGGGAGCGCCATGAAGTGAGGACACCTGATCAGCAACTGGGGTTGGGGTCCTCTGTGAAGTAGCAAGCGCCAAGAAACATCATCATTTGATCAACCATCAGGCATTTGGGTGGGTTGGGGTCCCCTGTTAAGTGCAGTGACGCTGGATAGATGGTATGTGGCAGTTTCAGTATGCTGCTCAGGGGTTTAGGTAGCAAAATTCCAACACCTGTGCTGTACGTTAATGGAACATCACTGCCTACAGTTACAAATCTCATAAACCCATATTCTATTACAACAGGTCATAGAAAACATCAAATGTTTAAACAGAGAGAATGTACTATTTTAAGAAAAGGATAAGGTCATTTTTAATTTGGTGGCAGCAACACGTCTCAAAACAGTTGGGCCAGAGCCATGTTTACCACTGTGTTGCATCCCCTCTCCTTTTAACAAGTCCGTAAACGTCTGGGACCTGAGGAGACTGGTAGCTGGACCTTTAGGAGAGGAATGTTGTCCCATTCTTGTCTGGTATAGGATTCTAACTCCTCAACAGTCCTGGGTCTTATTTGTCCTCATGTCATGAATGCACCAAACGTTTTCAGTTGGTGAAATGTCTGGACTGCAGGCAGGCCAGTTCAGCACCCGGGCTCTTCTACTACAAAGCCATGCTGTTGTAACAGATGCTGCATGCAGTTTAGAATTGTTTTGCTGAAATATGTAAGGCCTTCCCTAAAAAAGACGTCGTCTGGATGGGAGTATATGTTGCTCTAAGAACCTGTATATACCTTTCAGCATTGACGGTGCCTTTCCAGATGTGCAAGCTGCCAATTCCTTAGGCCCTAATGCACCCCCATACTATCAGAGATGCAGGCTATTGAACTGAACGCTGATAATAAGCCTGGTGGTCCTCTTTAGAATTTCAAATTTCGATTCGTCAGACCACAGAACAGTTTTCCATTTTAAATGAGCTTTGGCCCAGAGAAGACAAGGGTGTTTACGGATCATGTTCACATATGGCTTCTTCCTTGCATGATAGCATTCTAACCTGCATTTGTAGATGTTCACAGAAAATGATTTCTGGAAGTGTTCTTGGGCCCAGGCAGTGATTTCCATGACAGAATCAGGCCTGTTTTCTAAAGCAGTGCCGCCTGAGGTCCTGAAGATCACTGGTATCCAATATTGATTTCTGGCTTTGTCCCTTGCACACAGAGATTTCTCCAGATTCTCAAAGTCTTTTGATGATATTATATACTGTAGATTATGAGATATTCAAAGTCTTCACACTTTTACCTTGAGGAACATTATTCTGAAATTGTTCTGCAATTTGCTGATGCAGTTTTTTTTTGTAGATTGGTGAACCTCTGCCCGTCTTTACTGCCTCTCTAAGATGCTCTTTTTATACCCAATCATATTACTGACCTGATGTCAATGAGCCTAATTTGTTTCAAATTTGTACCACTTTTCCAACCTTTTATTGTTCCCATTCCAACTTTTTTGAAAATGTTGCTACCATCCAATTTTAAATGAGCAAATGTTTTTCATGAAATCGTAAAAGGCCTCCCTTTTGACATTTGATATGTTTTCTACATTCTAATGTGAATAAAGTATGGATTTAGGAGATTTGCAAATCATTGCATTCTGTTTCTATTTACATTTTACTTCAACTCACCTTTTTTGGAATTAAGTTTGTACTTTTCAAATTATGGATCCTCGGCCTGTAATTGTAAAACTGTAGTAGTAACGGGCACCGTAGCCGTAGATGTGTCACGTGTGGGCTACCCTCATTTCTGACTCTTCTGTAATGGACACTACAAGACAGAAAGAAGACTCTGGTGAACCCTGGTTGCCATGTTGTGTGTCTATCCAGGTTTGTGTTATTAGCTTTTCTTTTTTTTTATTATTTTTTCTTCACGTTTCTTCTGCTGCTTTAACATTGGGTACTTTTACTACTTGTGTAATATAAAAAACAGCATTAAAAAAGGAATGTGATTCTTCACAAAGCTCCTGGGGTGAGCTGAGACATTTTTTATGGTATATGATCCTTAAACTGCTTGCATTAGTTCACTTTAAAGTTTTCTTTTGTGCTGTGAGGTAAAGGACATCGGTTTCAAGAGATTGCTTAAGAAAGACCGTGACGTGTTTCCAAGATAAGCAGCTTTTTCTTTTCGCCGCTGATACACCTGTACAAGTGCAAGTGTCACTCACTCGAGCTTTTGAGCTCTTCATTTCAGGCACAGCAATGTTATGGCCGTGGAGCAGCTCAAAACTGTCAAAAAGAAAAGAAGCGCAACATCTAATGAATGGCTGCAGGCTAGTTGTTCAGGCTTGTGGCTTGCATGCCGCTCTTGGGCGGGCCGCTTAGGAAGGCGTCCTCATCAGTCTGCTAATGACACTGCGGCTTTCTTACAGACGCATGGAAACTATTTTGCAAGTATGCGTGCTGAGCTTCTGAAATGCCTACTTGTCCGACCTGAACTTGGCGGGGCTCGATGCACCCTTTTATTAGCTGATCCTGCAAGGATATCCTGAGACGGTGACGTGCTGGATTTGCTGTGTAAGCACTGCTGCTCTGGAATGGTGAAAGCTCAGTTGTTGTCGTTGGCTCCCTCAGAAGACCCAAGACATTCATATTTTAACCTCTGCTTTCACTGTTCGTTCTTTCACACAGTCCCTGCTGTGGTCTGCTCACTCACATTACTGCCACATGCGTACCGAGCAGAGGAAGTGGAATGTACCCAGCATTGTGCCCTTGTGGCTGAGTTGGTCTCGTGGATTCTGATCCGGCACCTCGTTGCATGTGTGATTCAGTGCAAATCACATTTAAATCACGTAGCTCATCCGGGCTGCCATTGCGTGCCACAAGTTTGGATGAATTCCCAATAAAAGACGCTTTATGAAGGCATTGTGACTGGACCCACCCTTTTGAAATGTTTCTTCCTCTTTGCCTCCAGCTGCATTAAGCCTGACACGTCTGTGTCATTGCCTCACCTTGTTCCCACCGCTAGGTTTATTCTGCTAATCCGGCAGGTCCCTGACTTCACCTCTGCTTTCTGTGAGCCTGTTGTTGACACTGTCTCGGTGACAGTTTACCCTTGTGATTTCCCAATATATAAATATTTGACTTTAGCCTTGTTCCTGCCGGCTTTTTGTCACACTACACCCTAATCGGAAAGGGGTGGCTCTGCTTGATGTCGTGCAGTACACCTTGGCTGGCTTATATCACTTTTTGCTGCTTTCCTCCTGCCACATCTTCATTTATTTTTGGTGGGCCTCCATGCTGTCTTTGTCTGTGAACGCTTGCTCACATTTTCAACTTCTGTGCTGGGAACCTGCAGCTTAGGTGGAAGGGGGGTGGGGGTGTCAGTTAGCAAAACCACCCCCAGAGCAGTGAAGTAGTATAGTTTCATATCACACACTCTGCCAAGGCCAAAATGAGAACTGGGTGGAATTGCATTCTTCGCTGATGATGTGAGACGCTAGACTCCCTGCAGCATAAAGCAGTGCTGTGAAAAGATTAAACGACACGGGAACAGGAGTGTCAGACCCTGGAAGGCACTGAGCTGCCAGTCACCAGTTAGACTGCATCATCAGCTGAGCCGGGGTGGAGTGGGTGCCAATCCCAGTGGTGTTGGACTAAAGGCAGAGATCTGTTATGGATGGGGCGCTGCTCTGTCTCACAAACACTGAGACACTCCCAGTGGGACTGAAATGTGGCAGAAAACCCGTGTGTGAAGCCATACTCCATATAGAAGGGTCAACTGCCATGAGGGAGAGAAACTACCTGCTGTGCTTCCATGCCATTCACAGAGGAAAACCCATTCAAAAACACCAGAACAAGCTTCAGTACCGCCAAGGCAAATAATTCCAAAGAATCGCTGACTGTGCCATTATGATGAAAGTAACGTCCATTACAGGGTTGGACTTTTATGTAACTCTTTTAGTTCAATACAGGGTCATAAGGATCCAGCACAAGGTTGGAGCCAACACTGAATGAGACTGCAACTCGTTCACACACACAGCAAGACATTAAAGAACACCAGTGAGCATAGCAGGGCTCCAGATTTTGGTGCCAGATAATCAAATGTGTAAAATATTAATCTTTCAGTGTCTAACCTCCATGTATGTGTGCCTGATTCTTTTCCTTCTGAGTAGTGGATCCTTCTCTTGTACTTTTGTGTCCATCTTTCTGATTTGAGTGACTGAATGTCATAATATCTTTAACATACTGTACAGTCTTTAGGAAACGTGTCGGTGTCATTGAATATCAGTGTCGGAGGACCATAGAGTGTAATTTGGTCGTCTTTTCCTCTTGTCTAAAGTGAACCAGCAACCTTTTCAAATACATTTTGAACAATTTTAGCTGTCTAGTTTTCACTTTGTAAGTCTGCTCCTGCAGGGAAATAAAGTGTCCCTCTTAGTGGATAGGACAAACGAGCACAGTGAAGAAAAAAGTGAAGTAGATTCTTTGCAAACATGTTTAGCTCAGTTTTAGCTGTCCAGTGTTCATTTCGTAAACAGATGAGCACTTCAATAATTCTCTGCATTTATATAGCGCTTTTCCCACTACTCAAATCGCTCAGCAATTGCAGGTTAAGGGCCTTGCTGAAGGGCCCAACAGAGCAGAGTCCCTTTTGGCATTTATGGGATTCGAACCGGCAACCTTCCAATTGCCAGGGCATATCCCTAGCCTCAGAGCCACCACTCCACTTCAATGACAAAGGGTCGGTTGTGGAAGTGAGTGTCCTCTCCAGTGGATGGGATAGAGAAACATATTAAATATGAGATTGATATAGAAAACTGTCTACAGTGTTTTAGAGTACATTTTGAACAATTTTAGCTGTGCAGTGTTCATTTTGCAAAGCATCTTACGGGGGCACGCATTTCAACAGCAAAGGCTCAGCCATGTAAATGAGCATCCCCCCTGGTGGAAGCGATGAAGGGGCACAGCAGATATGAACGTGCTATAGAACACTTCTTAAAGACACTTCACCATTTCAACTACCCAGTTTTCATTTTTGTAAGGAGACACAGCAGATAAACATTACCATTGAATGCTTTGTACATTTGATATCCATATTACTAACCAAGAATGGTAAACCAGATGGCATGGACGCAGGTTTACTAACTAAACCGGATGGCATGGACGCAGGTAAATGGCGATGGGACCATGAGACGTACTGCGCAGGCGCGTACAGCGCACATCTCATAAATCGCAATCGAAGTCGTATCCACTGCGAACGAAGGACTCACAGCCCAAAAACGAAACAGTTCAACGGATGTGAATGAGAAATGAAGCAACAAGGCGCCCATACCTAACGACTACCGACACAGCCACGGCAAAAAGAGGATTCTGCGCTGCAGCCCGGATTCAAACGGAAGAGGCTACGGCGGCCCCACAGGTCCACAAAGATGGTACAAAAGGCGCAGGCATCACCGCCATATTGTGGGTGGCACTACTACGGAAGGCGCAGGCGTCACCGCCATATTGTGCGTGGCACTACTGCGGAGTGAAGTGAGGAGTAATGTGCTGCTTGGGATTGTCAACCGCTGAACGCTTTACACCGAATTCAAACACAATACAGCTCAACGATACAAACACGAGCTCACCTGGATAAGATCAATGAACGCAGGCGCCTACAACGCGCGTCTGAAACTGCGGAAGCACAGCAGACACGGGTTCAAAAATGAACGAGCTCAACTGACAGATATACAAACACGAGCCCGGCTGGATAAAATCAATGGACGCAGGCGCCTACAACGCGCGTCTGAAATGCCGCAAGCAAAGCGGGCAAGGCTCCAAGAAGAACGAGCTCGTCATATAAGAGCTCACCCATCAAAAACATGTGCTCTCAGCACATACTGTATAAAGCGTATAAGGACAATACGGAGAGTAGAGACCCAAAGGCGTTGTAGAGAAAAAAAGGCAGATAAGATATTATGAAAGCAGTGGAATTCGAAAGGCTCCAACAAACGATGGCGCGATACACATGCAGAGAAAGGTACAGAATATGAAAGCAGTTAAATCCACAAGTATTGTAGCGTCCCAGCCAGGTTGAGGGCTTTTTGGTTTTAAGTGACTGTTAGGTCCGATTGAAGGAGGGCGGAGTTCAGCACAGAAGACTGATAGCAGGGTCTTGATTTATGTGGTAAGGGGGGGTGTTGGAGAGGGTGCTAGAAAGTTGTGTTTGGAGTTAGGAAGTCGGCGATTGTTCAAGTAAAACTTTTGTGACATTTTATCATATCAGTCGCTACAGTATCAAAGAACAGATAGAAAAGATCGCATTACCGCAAACAAAAGGTGATTAATCATCAGAGCCAGGAGTAATTGAAAAAATAGCAGGACAAATCGAGGTCAGAAATAAAAGGCAAAGAGTAAACAACAAAGTCTTTTCGCATTTGCATCATTCAAAGCACAAAACGTGCATTTAGATAGATAGATAGATAGATAGATACTTCATTAATCCCAATGGGAAATTCACATTCTTCAGCAGCAGCATACTGATTACACAATAATGGACCATACGCTATGAGAATCTGTAGTCCCGGAACAGTTAAAACAACAACAAGTTAAATCTCAAAGAATACACAATTCGGTCAGGTGTATATTGATGATCACGGAGAAGCGATGCAAATTTTACCCAACGCCGGGGGTAGGCGAGTGAAGCGAGCAGGGGGCGGAGCCCCCTTGTGTTTTAATATAAACAGGAAAAGGAGTTGTATAGGATAATGATACCTGTCTACCAATTTAAATGGGTGGTCATGACAGGCCTTGTCTTGTCCCTTTTTTTTTTTTTTTTTTATTTCCCCCCCAGATAAAACTACCTAAGTGATTGTTTAAGAGCAGGGGGACCACATATAGTGTGAAAGTGGATTAGTGCATTTAGTTTAATCATCAGTCTTTTAAATGTCTTTGTATAGAGTTATTAAGTGTCAAGTAATGAGTTAATTATAATTATTAATATTATTAATCAGTCAGTCATCTTCCAACCCACTATATCCTAACACAGGGTCACGGGGGGGTCTGCTGGAGCCAATCCCAGCCAACACAGGGCGCAAGGCAGGAACAAACCCTGGGCAGGGCGCCAGCCCACCACAAACTATTATTAATTTGTTTTTCCATGTTTCTTGGTTTATGAGCTCCCGTTGAAGAATGTATTAGTAACAGAACATATAATGCACACACCAAAACGACTGAAGAAGTTTAACAAAGTTTACTGTCTACTGACAATGTTGCACCACCTTGGTAAAATGACATTAACATGTAATACACTTGCAACCTTAATACATAAACTTCATGACATTGTTGTGCATGAGGGAACAGCGGGCAGGCATCATGTTGCAAACATAAGGAGATCCCACCTTAGAGCACCAGTGCCAAATCGAAAGGGACACTAAATTCCACGGTGCGTAGAAATCTTCATAACAGGAGACTTGCATGATGAATTTCAAAAGTTTTTTCCACGTCTTCCTTGCGTTTTGATGACCTGTTGCATCATGTTCAGCCCATTGTTCATCATACTGGCACAAGTGTAACCAGCCTGTAGTTAGAACTGCTTTTGCACACAGGTCTCCATGTCTGACGTCATTTTCGCCATACGTGCCTCATGCTCAGCACAGGGGAGGCATCAAGTATAACCAGCCTTTAGTGGAATGCGATTCATGGATCTCCAGGGAGGAAACGTACCGACGCATATGTTAGTGGCACATCCGCTCAACAATGAGAAAGTGGCCTTTTGCATCTGCTACAATATAATTAGTTTAAAGTTTCAGTAAGTTCATTTGCCACTGGCGATCTAAGCAGAAATGATAATTGCCAAAGCCTATTTTTTGGTCACATTTTCGACCATTTTATTCACAGTCTGGAGCCCCCTCCGGCACACTCCTCTTCAGGATTATTGATTACACTATGAGTGAGTGTTGCTGTCTTTTCAGCCATTTAGGATCGTGACTCAACATTGTTTTTAATGACAAAGGGTTTTGTACAATTTGCAAATTGGGCATGAGTTTGTTGTATAAGCAATCGACATTGCTCTGCAATAACCGTCACTGGTGATTCTTCAAGGGGGAAAGCTATGACCCTCCCAGGGGAATCCCCTACTGATTTAACAGTCATCATGGACTGGGTCTCAAACAACGACAACAACATTTATTTATATAGCATGTTTTCATACAAATGATGTAGCTCAAAGTGCTTTTCAGGAGGAATAAAGAAAAAAGATAAATATATAAAAATAAAATTAGGCAGTACTAATTAACAAAGAATGAAGTAAGGTCCGATGGCCAGGGAGGACAGAAAAACAAAAAAAAAAATTCCAGAAGGCTGAAGAAAAAAAACAAAAAACAAAATCTGCAGGGGCTTCTGAGGCCATGAGACCACCCGGCCCCCACTAGGTATTCTGCCTAATAGAAATGATCTAAATCAGTCCTCAGGTTTTCAGGCTTCACGTAGAAGAATGAGACAATGATGGTCATGTGAACCTCTGGCCTTCAATCCATCAATGTAGGGACTGCACAGTGCTTTGATTAGGTGTTGGTGGTGCAGAGAAAGTAGGGGTTAGTACAGGGGGAGAAAAAAACTAAGAAGGGCAGGATTGGGACGCATGAAATAAAAAATTATGCCACACTGCCTTTGAGAACCAGAGAGAGCCCACATAGACACAGCAAGAGCAGGACAACTCCAAGAAGATTTGAGTCAACTTCATTGTCATTGAACACAGTTACAAGAACCACAGCAATGAAAGGCAGTTGAGCATCTAACCAGAAGTGCAAATAGTGGCTAATTACAAGTAATCAGATAAATATAAATATTATGTATACAACAGTAAGGGATTTGAATACTTTCCGGATGCACTGTATGTGCCCTCTGCAGGCACTGTTTGTGTTGGAGGTCCTCAATGTCGGGTAACAAGACAGCAGTGATGTGCTGGGTAGTTTTCACAAACCACTACACAGACTTTCGGTCCATGCAGTTACCATACCTTACTGTGATACTGTTATACAGAATAATCTCAATGGTGGAGTTTTAGATGTTCAGTAGAATCTTATGAGAAAGCTGGATTTTTCTCAGCCTCCTTAGAAAGTAAGGTGGTGGGGTGAGGAACTTTGAAAGATCCTCGAATATGTGAATGCCCTGTAAATTGAAGCTGGAGACATGCTCAACCTTAGTCCCATTGATGAAGATGGAGATGTGCCCACAGCCTTTGGAGTTTCTGTAGTTCACAATGAGCTCCTTGCTCTTCATGATGTTCAAGGTGAGATTATTGTTGGAACACCATTTTGTTAGGCGCTGATCCTTCTCTGTAACAGGCTGACTCATAGTTTGCCTCATCAGTAAGAACAATCATGATGTTACCTGTGAACTTTAATGATTGTGTTAGATCCATTTAAGGGGAAACATTGATAAATGAAGAGGGAACAGAGTAGGAGCTTGCCACACAGCTCTGTGGGACACTGGAGTTCACAGTCAAGAAGAAGGAAATGTGGTTGTTTAACGTAACAGAGATTGGTCTGTTGGTCAGGAATTTCCGGATCCAATTACAAACGGAGGTGCTAAAGTCAAGTTCAGTGAGAACTGTGACCAGCTTGGAGGGGATGATAGTATTAAATGTTGAACAAAAGATGGCGGCCAGGCCAGGATTCGAATAAGAATCCCTGAAGTTTTGAGGTGGTATTACCAACTGGTGTGCCTCTATGCTGCCCAATGAAAGAAAATGTTTGTTATATTATAGGTATATAAATGGATACATTAAAAACTGAATAAAAAACAACATCTTTGTTTTTTATAACCGTGTCCCAAGGCTTTAGAGATGTCTTTGCTCCCATGTATATTTTGTCGAGTAGCAACACTTCCAGTAAAGTGACTTGGTTCGCACAATGAATCGGAGCCTGGAGATGGAGCCACCAGCTGTGGCTTTTAAAGTGTGGTATGTTAGCCTCAGGGTCACACTGCCATATACCGTAAATCAATAAACACTAAATCAGAACATAAAACTTAAGAAAAACAGTGATGGATAAAGGAAAACAGGCTTGGAACTCTGATAGAGAGCTGATTCTGGTTTCGCTGACATTTTGGAAGCAGTAGGGATTGCTGGGTGGGATGAGGGGTAGTATTCCCCCTAAGGACTCCTTTAATGTGAGAAAATTGTTTTATTTGTGAGCAGTAATTTTCAGTTGTGTTCCCTTATGAGCTCTGTGTTATAGAATATAATTTACCTGTTCATATAAAATAAGTAATCATATTTATGCTTAGCACAGCACAATTGAACATGTATTTATTAAGTGGCACATTTATTTAAGCTATTCAAGCACATGTAATTCATTAGTTTGTTTATTCATTCATTGGGGAAGCTGAAAAGATATACTATGTGTTAAGTTAGGAACCCTTTTAGTATGCTTTATACACAACTGGATTATGTAAACATCTTTTGTGTGGATTTGGAGTTTGTTTTGGCATCAGAGTCTAAAAGTAGAACTGCCTGCCTCATCATAGTTTGTACTGCAGAAATGATTACTAGCCAGAAATGTAATTAATTTATTTTATCAAATATTGGTTTTTCACTTTTTTTTTTTTTTTTTTTTAAATTAAATCTGCCTAATCTACTGCAGCCTTAGCCTAATTTTCCTTTTTGTCTTTATCTGTACTAATAAAAGGCAAAGCCCTCACTGACTCACTTATCACTAATTCTCCAACTTACCATGTAGGTAGAAGGCTAAAATTTGGCAGGCTCATTCCTTACAGCTTACTTACAAAAGTTAAGCAGGTTTCATTTCGAAATTCTACGCGTAACGGTCGACAACGTCCGCCATGTTAATCTTTCTTATTTATGGCCCCATCTTCACGAAATTTGGTAGGCGGCTTCCCTGCACTAACCGAAACCGATGTACATACTTATTTCGGTGGTATGACACCACTGTCGGCCGCCATATTGAACTCTCCAACGGTCTTTGTTACTTATCGGCCCATCTTAAAGAAATTTGGTACGCGGGTTCCCAACGCTAACTGAATCCTACTTACGTACATATATACGTCCATAGCCTGCAGCTCGGTCGCCCTGTGAGGCGGCGTTGGGTCCCCCATTCCCATGCCTCCCACGTAGTTGGCTGCCTGCCTATATAAGGCTGTCCGTCGCTCCGGTCTCTTCATTCCCTTCCTTGCTTCGCCACGGTATTCACGTCTCCCTGCTGATAACTGCAGCCTTTTTATTTAATCCACGGCTTCTCCGCTGTTTTATTGTTCGTTTATTACGATTATAGTTATTGTGTAGGTATTTTAGACTTAGTTTACATTTCCTTTATCGTTCCAACCATACCCCCATTAACATGTCTATCGAGGTGATCACCATCGATCAAAGAACTCACTTACCAAGTGGTTTCCATGCTCGGAGATGGCGACTGCCTTTTCCATTCTCTGTGTTACATATTGCACGGCCATATCAGGCTCACTCTTGATATCCGGAAGAACATTGTGTCTTATGTATTGAATGACTGGGACAGGTTCAAAGTGTGGACTGATGACGGTACAGGAGATAATTATACTACACAGGAGCACTAGAAGAGTGAAATGCTTAAGCCCTTCACCTATGGTTCTGCATGTCAGTTGATGGCTGCCGCTGAATTGTTCGGTTGTCGCTTTCAAGTGTACCGAAATGGCCAAATATTTTACACCTTTGGACAACTGTCAATGCCTCTTAAACATCTTAGTTTCACAGGTGACAATTTGAGTAGTGGACACTTCGATTTTTATGAATGTTTAAACTCTCAAAAGCTGGATGTGAAGTTATCGATGAAACCCATTTCAATTCAAACGCCTCCAATTTCCAGTAAGGCTCTGCTTCGCAATAACAATTAATAAGTCTCAGGTACAGACCCTACAAGGGTTGGCATTGATTTGAGGCAAGATTGCTTTTCACATGGCCAACTATACGTTGCATGCTGAAGAGTGAGCTCAGCGCACAACTTGGTCATATTACAACCGGAGGGCCGAACTGACAATTTGGTATACAAAGAGATCCTTAACAAATAATTATTAGTATATTTTCCCTCAGTTTAAAAAGGTTTACTTTTCTTCTTAATAAAAATTTTAAAGCAGTACTTCGCCGCTGAGAAGCGCGGGTATTTTGCTAGTAATGGATAAACTGACAACAAACACTTTTTAAACACAGTGTGTTTTATTTGACACCCAGTGTCTAAAATCTTAAAGTGTAAAGATGAATAAATTGTTACATCTCAGCCAGGGTCCAGGATCTAGTTTTATGTGTTTTATTGTTCATTTTTGAGTCATTGCAGTATGTGAATGTTTTGTTTATTGTTTGCTTTGTTTTCTATGCCTGTTCCATGTATTTTGTGGGTGGTCCCCCAAACTTGCCCTACCCTATAAATCTTCTGCAATTCCTGCAGTTCCCATTCTGAATGTGCTGAGGAGTGGTGAGTTCTTATGCTGTAAAGTGCCTGGAAGTTTACTAGTAAGAAAGGCACTATATAAAGCAAATGCTTCTTGTTTATCTGTTGGCATGCCAAATTCTTACAATTTTAATTATAGGCACTTTTGGTCAATTAAAGTACTTCTGGCCTGCTCTGTAGATACTCCTCTAACACCAAGTATTTTTTACATACTGGAGGTGTACCACATGCAAAAAAAATGTTGCCCAGGTGTGTGTGTGTGTGTTTGACATAAGCAGTCAGTTCGACTCTCTGCAGAAATCAGATTTCCTGTGAAATCGGCCCCTGCAGTAAGAGAAGCTCTTTGCACCTCTGAGTTTGCTTGGATGAAAACTGAATGAGGAGGACATCTGGACTAGCAGAGCCAGCCAAGTACGTGGTGTGCCAGATTGGCGCCGCCATGGCCAGTTTCGGCATGTTTCTTCTGCAGGCATAGTTCGTAACTGAATAAAGGAAATGAGTGTTGATTGAAAGAGCACAGCGAATAAATGTTAAGAAACAGGAATGCATGTCATGCTTGCTCAGCTCTGAGGTTCCTGTTTTAATCATTTCATTTTGTGATCTTTTCAGCACATGGAAAGAGGAACCAGTGAGTCATAGAAGAAAACAGCTGTTTAAAGTCAAGCTGCTCTTTTCTTCCCTCTTCTAAAGGCTATAATAAAAAGTTATGAGAAATAATAAAAACATTGAGAGCTCGCTATATATGCAAACTCAATGAGTGGGATTCCTGGATTCTAGCTCTTGCACGTTCTGATGTTGCAGCAGCCATATTGAAAGCTTTGTTAAAACTTTGTTACCCTTGCAAGTCCCCTGTGTCTCTGAACTCTGTGGGCACCAAAACGAACATAGGCCGACTGAACACACAGCTTAGATGGTGCTATGGTGGTTTAACTACAGTAGAGCGTGGGACAAGGTGCATTGGGTTGGACAGTCCATCATGAGGCAAATTGCAACATTTGTTGACTTACTGACTGATTTAAAAATATAAAGAGTAGATGTTTAAAACTAAAAGTTGTCCTCATATTATTGTCAGCAATCCACTCTCTTTAGCATGCGGCCGTACTCATCCAATCATACATTTCTGAAAGTCATTTTTTCCATTATGGGATTTTGGAAGCCTAGGGAGATGCCAGACCACACACCCACACTCATGCAAACAGAGCCCATTTTTGTCCATTCACTTCCCAAAGCCACGTATTCCAGTACAGGGGACACAGGTAGCTGGAACTGAACCTGTAAGCACTGGATGTGAGGAAGAGAAGTTTATCTGGGGCAGGATTCCAGTGTATAGTACTGTGGGCTAAACACAGGCACCCCTTCACATCATCACGCCAGACTTGAGCTGCCAGTCATCCTAACCTGTTGGATATGAGAGGCAGCAAAAGCACATGGAGAAAACTCACACAGGTATTGGAGAACACTGATGCACACTTAGCTTGAGCATTTTCTAGTGAGTATTACTTTAATATATAAATAGCAACAAGGACATCACCAAAAGCCAGGCAGATGTAGGCATGATCTGTGCATTCTTCCTTTATTACAAAGGAAACCACAGCTTTCATGTCTGAACATGAAAAATATCACATCACTTCTGTCTGTTTAGGTGTCGCTGTAATTCAGGATGTCATAAAGCATCAGTATACTGTGTGGTATGCCAGCTACAGTTTTGGACTCCATGTTACAAAAAAGACATAGCAATGTTAGTAAAAGTCCAGAGAAGAGGGACTAGGCTGATTCTGAGGCAGAGAGACATGAGCTATGAGGAAACATTGAAGGAGTGGAGCATTTTCAGTTTAAGCAAACCGATTAATTGGTTTAATTTGTTTAAAATCATGAAAGGAACTGGTACAGCAGATCCCAGCTGTCACTTTTAAGTAAATTCTTCAACAAGAACACAACGACACGGTTGGAAACTTGTTAAGTATAAGTTTCGCAAATGTTAGAAAGTTATTCACGCAAAGAACCATAGACACAATGTCAATGTGGCGCAGGGCACTTTTTAAATAAATAATCGGCTCCTGAGTAGCGTACAGGCTCAGAACTGGGTGTGGGTGTGTGCAAGTGCGTTTCACTCAGTCGTTAATTGGGGTGTTTGGCCAGTTGCGCGGCATACACATGCAGTGGCGGGTTAATCGTTTTGGCGCTACAATTGTGCCTTGGGTGGAGCGGGCTTGTCACACCTGCACCCAATTAGAGGAGACAGGCAAAAAGGAGCCTGCATGGCAGAGAAGGGAGAGGAAAAGAAAAGAAAGGAACGAAGGAAGGGCAGGAGTGAGTGAGAGAGAGCAAGCAGGTGCAAAAATGGAACAAGCAGGCGGATGGGAATGTGAGTTCTGGGTGAGAAGCATGTGGCCGGCGCTCAAGGGGTAGAGTATTGCTCCTGCTGAGCTTGGGAATCCCTTGAAAGCTGGAGATGGCTGAGGGGAGTCCAAATGGGTGAGTCTCGGTGGCTCCCCATGGAACGCCATGGGATGGCTGAAGGGGACAGGAGCCACAACTTAAGGGTGTCTGAACCTGTTGGAAGACGTCTCTCTGAGCTGCAAGATCTGAATAAGATAAGCTGGAGAGATGTCAGTTTTCAAGGGATGCACCTGGGCTCTTGCATTTTAGAAAACCACTTCCTGCAGTGTTTTAACCTCGATTTTATGGATTCATAGGATTTTAACCTCCACTATCACCGTTTTATGGATTTTTCATTTATTGAACATTTGATGCACCAGACTGCTGGACACTTTTGTTTTTAATAAAAGCACTTTGTCACTTTTGCACCTACATCTTGTCTGCATGCAGGTGTCCTCATCTCTGCAATGTTATCAACAGTAGCGGGGTCATGAGGATCCTGGAAGGAATTGGTAGTGTGGAGCCAACTCGCACTGTCATACACATGGAATAAATTACCAAGCGATGTGTTAGAGAGCAGGACTTAAGGGACCTTCTTCAAATCTCGATTTGATGTTTTTTAGGGCAGTCTGAGCTGGTTGGTCTGTTCTTGTCACAGTTATTCTAATGATTAATGATTTAGCCATAATAGATCAGCACTTTATTTTATTGATAGATTCTTGAGGGTCATACATACCAATAAGAATTTTCACTATACTTTGTACACTTAACAATAGACACCTTTATAAATCTATGAAAATTTAGTACTTTACATTACTGTTTTCCATTCTGATCATTAGGCATCCACTGGATGTCCAGTCACCGGGCTAACTGCAGAAGTTCATGTTGATTAGCTCACAACACTTCTGCATCATAATAGGAGACACGGAACTGTAATGAAATGTCAGGAGGGAAATCCACCCCCGTTGACTCCTAGTCGTATGGGTTGACGCCCTCGGAGGCAATGGAATGCTGAATTCTCCGAGTAGAATTTGTATGGAGTCGTGTGGTGTAACTCCAGCTGCAAACTGTGTGACATATTACATTATTGGAGACATTCACGATCTTTGCACAGTTCACAGTTCATTTTTCACAAATGCGGTGTCAGAATTAAAGCCAGAATATAAGATGCCATGGAACTTTCACAAGACTAACATTATCTTGCAGAATATAACTGAAGAAGGGAAGACTACTGTGCGCTAACGGCCTGAGGAGGTGGAGGCTAACAGTCTCGCTCTGGACGCATGGACTGCTCACACTACACATGATTATGTAATGTTGTTGTACTGTTGTTTCAGATTTTCAGATTAACTGTTTTTTATATTTGAGACTGTTACTTTGGAATGCAGTCACACAGTGTGAAACCTACGGTTTGATGGAATTATTACCACATTATGATTCAGATTTTAATTATTTACCAGCATACCTGTGCTATATGCTACTTACAGGATTTAGAGCAGGCTGTGTCCAGCCTTTTCTTTTGAAAATTGCAAATTATCAATTGATAATCACTGGGAAAATTTCCCAACCATTGATGTGTCAGAACTGCACCAATGTCAATAGTAACTTACAAGTAACAAACAAAATATGAAATCTTACAAGCAGGTTTCACTGGCATCTGACATTCACATATAAAGAGGAATAAGAGAAACATTTGACCAAAAAATACATGGTGCTCTTGTTTAATTTTTTTATGGTATTTTAATCTTCATATGCTCTTTACTGTCCAGGATGACTGAACAATCTGGGTTAAAAAAATTCTTTTGCTTAGCTGTTTCACAAGTCACTCTGGTGGCTCTGAGAGGTACAGTCTAAAGTCAAAATAAAAGTGTCATGGCTTTATAGGCGGCCAGCGACTAGAGCTGGAATTCTATCTTAACATTTGCAGTAGCTTAGATAACCATTTAAATGTTTACCATGCATATTCATTTTTTTATGGACTGGATGGATGAATGGACAGGAGTTCAGTACTTTATCACCCATGTCCAGTTGCATGTCATTGACCAAGAAGTGAAGGACATGGCAATGTGAGATTAAATGATGTACACACCATTCTGTTGTAGATTTCTTTCTTTTTAAAACTGCTCCCTTATCTCCCTCTGCTATAATGCTGTACTGTTGCTCAGCTGACTGGGCTGAAGATATCCATTAGCTGTTTTAAAGAAATTGAAATGTGAGAGAGATTAAGTGTTAAAAAGCTTCTTTCTTGCATGTATCGACCTGCTTCATATTTCAACATTCAGGCTCATCAAGCTCTTCTAACCTCACAGCTCCAGGAGTCTGACTTTGAGTTTCAGCCTGTCCATTGTCTCTCAGGGGTTTTACTCCCACAGTCCCCAGACATTCATGTCAGCTTAACTGGTGATGCTCATTTTGCGTGGTGACTTGCATTTTGCTGTTAGGTTCAGACTCTTGTGGCGCTGCATTTGTTTAAATGAGGTTGAAAACTGATGTGTATATAGACGGAGTCTTTGAGCCATCAGACTAGTATTCAAATAGAAAAAACGGCTGAATGTATTTCTGATTATTCCATTAAATTACATACTGTGCACAGTTGGAGCACTTGCAAGCCATGCCTAAATCCAGAATAAGTATCATGAACAACAGATTTATGGAGAGGGGTGTTTCATTAACTGTAATAATGGACACAAGGAAAAGTTAAGTGTGGCTAAGTATCGCATATTTGAACAGAAACAAATATGCTGGGTAGCCCTGCCTAACCAGAACTTACAACCCCTCTGTCTGGTGGATTTCTTGTACACCAAGACCACTCCATTTGTTCACCTTCTGTACCTTTTCATCCCAGAAGTGGAACTGTTGCCCTGATGTACCTACCAGTTCCAAGTTTTCTGGACCTGCTGTAAACAACTACCAGGTGTCACCAAGCCATTACTCCTTGGATCCCATATGTCATGTAGAAGCACACAGAGCATCTGCCTAGTGCTCCATCTGGTGGCACCTGGTGCTACTGAATTCCCAACCTCCGATCACCTTTAAAAGTTTAAAAGCAACCTCCAAGCTGTCAGATTTAACACAATACATTACAGGGAACTGCAAGTATGAACTAGCAGCCCCTCATTGGATGCAATT
Source organism: Erpetoichthys calabaricus (assembly GCF_900747795.2). Classification (NCBI taxonomy): domain Eukaryota; kingdom Metazoa; phylum Chordata; class Cladistia; order Polypteriformes; family Polypteridae; genus Erpetoichthys; species Erpetoichthys calabaricus. Next base: position 157,998,549 of record NC_041401.2, on the reverse strand, counting down.
GCTAGCATAACCTGACACTTCTTGCAAAAATTAATTTAAATTAAGTTGCACCATATATATTTCCTGTTTATGGAACAGTTTGTTTTTCTGGAAGCAGAGCAATACATTCACACACTTGCTGTATAAGTGAACACTGCTTTCTGATTTGACAACTGTGTGTAATCAGGTGTCCTCTGCGTTAATTTCTTAAAAATGTGTCTTAGGTAGAAATGTGCTTTAATTTGGGTGACTTAAGCTCCTTTTCTCTTGCAGTTACAGTTTGCTAATCATTTGTTTTTTTGCAGCAAGGTAGAATATTAACTATTTTCCACTACTTATTTATGTTAATAGAGTAATTCTTAATAATCACTTAATTCTCATCACTTTTGTTTTATTTCCAGTCCCTCCATAACAGATCTGTTTCTGCCACAAGAAATAATGAAAACATTCTTAAGATGGATTGCATCACTGATTTCCTCCTAATACAACTTCCTAAAATAAAAATCTTTGGTAATACAGTACAATGCAGGAGTTCATTCATTCTTTCATTCATTTTCCATCGCTAATGTGGGACCGGGTCACGGGGGCAACACTCTGAGGCCCAAACATCCCTTCCCCCAGCCTTGAAGTGTGTTGGTACCAGCGGGACTCGTAGATTCAAGAGTACCCCAGCCCTCTGATATATTAATAAACACACACTGACTTCCAAGGGGAGCCACCCTGCTCCTTTGTGTAAAAGTAAAAACCTGTTAGTTCCATCAGCTTGGAGCTACACATGAAAAGAGTCTGTAACTGAAGAGTTAATGCTGCGCAGAGGTGGCATCACCGAACACTGTGCATCAGCAGACCTGAGTGGTCAATAAGGAGCATAGGTCCTCACAAGTGTCAATATATATAGGTGCAGATCCATTGACTATTCTGTAGGTAAACATCAATAATTTGAATTGTACCGCTATCAGGAGCCAACATAGTGTTCTGGTGAGAGGAGTGATGTGCCCACCTCAACTGGTTGAACACCAGTTGTGTTGCTGCATTTTGAATCATCTGCACTGGCTTGGTGACACTTGCTGATTCACCTCCCAGCTGAGAGTTGCCGTGTTGAGACAGGAGAAGACCAGAGCCTGGACCAGTTGTTGTGCTGCAAGCTCAGTTAGATATGGTTTGATCTTGTTTATATTGCACAGAGTGAATCTGTAAGGCCAAGAGACCATAGCAATATGGTCCCTCAAGGACAGCAGGTCATCAGTCACCACCTAAAGACTGCATACTAACTGTGGTTGTGGATCTTTGTTAATGATAGTGATCTAAGCTGAACAGAGATGGGATGCTAACAGATGATGGGGGGGGGCTGAATAAGAAGAAGGTCCATCTTTGCCAAGAGTAACCATGGGACTGGATGATAGAGCCCAGTGAAGAGGTGTAAATGGAGAAGAGCAAAGTTCCCAGTACCAATCACTGGTGCCTGGTGACATCTCTCCATGCCAGGAGGTATGGTAGGATCTGCCCAAGAGGTTGGACTCAAAAACCAACTGAGGACAGCCCAAATGATGCCAGAGTCAGAGAAGGTGACAAGAAGAATCTGGTGGTTGACTATGTTGAAGGCAGAGAACAGATCTAGCAGGATGAGGGCAAATGACATATTGGTAGCTCTAGCCAGCCATAATGAGTTGAAAATGTTCCTTCTTGAAGCCTGACTGATTAGGATTCAGCACAATGTTCTATAGAAGTGAGGAAGAGACCCGTTAAGAATCCGCATATTCCAATATTTTTCAGATAGAAATGAGAGGCAAGAGGTTTTATCTTTGGTATCCTTTTGATCTCACATTTCTGACACTTGCTTTGCCTGACCACATCTCTTTTTCTTGTTTTCATCCCCAGGTATTTTTCAGACCTCACAATAATCTCCAGGCACTTCAGTATTTTTGTAACATTATTTTCTTTACTGGTCGTTAGTCTCATTTTTACAAATCCTTCCATTTCACAGTTGTGTCATACATGGTGACAAGCACTGCTGCGCACTAAAAAGGGTTAACGCTAGCTACTGAAGAGGGTAGAGAGATGTGATTACTTGAGGCAAGTGCAGACACCCCTGCACGACTTCTGGTTGGATGCCAGAGAGGCATATAATCTTAGTTAAGATGTCAAGTAATGGCACACACACCTCTGAATGCAGCTTGTAAACACCTCTTTGAAAATGGTGGCTTTAATGATGGCAGGCCAGCACTCATAAATTCACAAAGGAAAAACGGGCAGCAATATTTTTTATAATTCTTGTCACATATGAAAGTAAGCGGTACTGCTTTAATTAAATGTATGTTTTATTTTCGCGTGAAAGTAGGACCAAGTTCAGTAATGCCATTTGTCTACTAACTCCAGCAACCAGAACAGTAATGGCTGGACTCCTGGTCTTTTTCTATTAGGGTTCTAAAGGAGGCTTTAATTGTGCACCTTTTATATTTACTGTGATAGATACTTATGTACTCGCCAATCAATCACTTTGGTGCTGCTTGATTCTTTTGATGCTTTTTTAATGCTCTATAGTTTTTGTTTTTCTTTGCACTTCAGAACACTGATTTCTTCTCATTTATGCAGTATTTCATTACAAATCAATGTGGCCAACTCATATTGAACTTTATCAATAAGTACTTGCTATTGTTTGTGGTCTAGCACAGGGGTGGGCAGATTCAGTCCTGGAGGGCCGCAGTGGTTGCAGGTTTTTGTTCCAACCCAGTTGCTTAATTAAAAAACAATCCTTGTCAATTATTTAATTGCATGGCTTGTTAGTGCTTTAACTCTACCATGTCAGGTCATTCTCATATCCTAGATTTATTTTCCTTTCTAAGGATATCATCCAAATGATTTGAAGTCTAAAACAGACGAGTAATTCTCAGTGCTTCACTTTTTTCTCTTCACTTTCCTTCCAAGTATTTAATTAAACCAAATAGTGCATGAAAAATACACACAGGTGTAAATGAAAACAAGCTAAATGGAGAAATGCTGGTCTCTTTTGTCATTTGCATGGTATTGCTAATTAGGAGAAATTAAAAGCCAAGAATACAGCTGTTTAAGACTAAAATAAGCAATAAGGGTTCAAAATCTTAACGAGCGAGACAACTAAAGTGAAGCTGAAGTGTTACTTGAGCAATAAGGGCTTCTTATTAAGCAATTGGGTTGGAGCAAAAACCTGCAGCCACTGCGGCCCTCCAGGACTGAATCTGCCCACCCCTGGTCTAGCAAATGTACTATTCTGTTATAGTTTAAAAAAAAAAACAAGTGAGGATTTTAAAGAAAAGTGTAGAGCTTTGAGTACAGGCTTGTTTGCACAACAACACAGGTGGGAATGGTGACCACTACGTTGCAACAGCCATGTCAGCGAAAGATTTCCATGCAGAACACAAACTAAGTGAGCCATGAAATTTAACAGTTGGTTTCAGGAACGTTAGGAGAAATTAAAACTGATGACAGTGGAAAAGTAAATGACAAACCTCTTGGGAGCTGCACTCTTTGAACTTTGAAGAGCAATTCACAAGTTAGACATGAAGAAGGGACAATGCATGGATTTGTTGGACTGAGTCTGTCTTGTTCCCATGTTACCTGATTTGATTTGTGTAGTGCAGCTTGTACCATTCAGGCAGCTTGTACCATTCAGGCATACAGTAAATGGCACAACAAGTAAAAGGCTAGTGTATTTCTTAACAAGAATGTAGTACTGCAACAAAATAACTGAGTAAGTTCTGGGGAACAGTTGTCCACCTATAGAATCTGTTTTTTCATTGCAAAGTTGAAATGGTCCATAGCTTAGCCTACCAGAAACCAGCCCTGAATGAGGTGCCACTCCATTGCTGGGCTCATTCCCATACTTGGCTACGATCAGCTCATACGGGGAGAACATGGACATGCCAGACTATCCAACACGTGTGTCTTTGAGGTATAAGAGGAGTAAATGGGAGCAACAAGAGAAATCCAAAGCACATGTACAGATTTGTTGTGTTACAGCGACAGCACTTCTCTCTTGCAAAGGTTCAGTCTACACCAGGGGTAGGCAGCGTCGGTCCTGGAGTGCCACAGTATGTGCAGGTTTTTGTTCCAACCCAATTCCTTAACGAGAACTCAATTATTGCTGATGAAGCACATATTGCTTAAGTGACATTTTAATGCTTCATTTTAGTGGTCTCGCTTGTTAAGTTCTCCAACCTTAATTGCTTATTTCAATCTTAAACTGCTGCATTCAGTGTTTTAATTGCTCCTTATTAGCAATAAGATGTAAAAGACAAAGCAGCCAGCAGTTCTCCAGCTAGCTTTTTTCCAATTACATCTGTGTGTGTTCATCATGCACGGTTTGATTTAATAAAACACTTAATAGAAAAATGTGACAGACTGAAAATGATCTGTTTTAGGCTTCAAATCATTTGGATGATATCATTGGAAAGGAAAAAAATCTACAATATAAAAGCCTTACATTGCACAGACTAACAAGCCATAAAATTAAATAAGGTCTGAGATTGGCAATGATTGGTTTCTAATTAAGCAATTGGGTTGAATGAAAACCTGTAGCCACTGCGGCTCACCAGGACCGACATTGCCTACCCCTGTTTTACATCTTATTGCTAATAAGGAGCAATTAAAACACTGAATGCAGCAGTTTAAGATTGAAATAAGCAATTAAGGTTGGAGAACCTTAACAAGCGAGAACACTAAAATGAAGCATTAAAATGTGACTTAAGCAATATGTGCTTCATCAGCAATAATTGAGTTCTCGTTAAGGAACTGGGTTGGAACAAAAACCTGCACATACTGTGGCACTCCAGGACCGACGTTGCCTACCCCTGGTCTACACCATAGTGCACATACGCCACATGGCAGCCTAATGCTAGCCAATGGCTCCATAGAATGTTCTCACCTGTATTATATTATACCTGTTCAGGCTCCAAATTAATATTTTTTCCATAGCTTTTACATGTGAGTTCTAATTATTTCCCAGTAGGTACAGAAATTATCAAAGAATAAATTTTATATTTTTCAAGATATTTCCTCAAAATAATTGTATACTATATATTAATTTTCCACATGAAATTATGTTCTGCAATGAAGCCATTTCTTAATAAATTTTAAAAAATAGCTAACCTGTTCTTACATTTTTAAAATGGCGCTCAACAGGTACAGGTCTAAACATATATAAAACAGCTTTAAAACTTGCTGAATATCTCCATTTCGAAGCGGCAAAGGTTTCAGCATTTCTGAGATGCGTTTCAGACAACAAAAGTAAACCGTAGTAAGCAGCAAATGTTGTCGCGGATTCTGGGTACAGTTCTCTGGAGGTTAAGGACACATTTCCTGTTTGCTTGTTTGCTTATGGCCGCCGCTGTGGGTGGAGTTTTACTTTTCCACTGTTTCGTCACTGATTAACATTAACTTAAGGCTGCAAATTTGACTCCTTTTATCTCTCCAGTTCTGTTTCATAATCGATTGTACTCTGCCATGGATGATAACAAATGATACTGTGCCTAAAGGCATTCGTCACATAAAAGAGTGGCATGTTTTCAGTTTATGCAAATGAAGGTTAAGAGAAGAGGTAATTGAAGTGAGCAAAATTAGAAAAGAATTAGTATTGTTACTTTAAAATGAGTTCACAAGCAAGAACATGGGGGCATAAATGTCAGGTGGTTAAGAGTTAAAGGTTGCACAAATGTAAAAAGGGTTTTTCCGCACAAAGAACCAGAGATACAGATCTAGTGCCAGGATGCTCTCTGTGTGAATTCTTCTTTTTCTCCACGTGCTCTTGGAGTTTTCTTCTACATCACTAAATTTGTTTCTGTTAAGTTAGTTGTTGGCATTGTTGATTGCTTCCTGCCTTGTAACCAGTGATCCAGCACACTCCAGGCTCTGTTATGCTATGTGCGTTTCAACTGTGTGTGTAACAAGAAGTCTGTGACCATAGTAGCATCTTAGTAGACCAGCTGTGTGAAATCCCCTAGAACACCAGGCTGAGGGAAGTTCCATGAGGGACTTCTATATTGTGTGTAAATTATGCCCCTTTAGTCTTTAGTTTGTCACTTGAGAACCCCAGTAGGAGGTTAATGGGACTTTCTGTGTTTAAAAAAAAAAAAAAAAAATGGCAGGTAACCCATGGAATGTTATGAGGTCGTGAACTGGAAAAAGGGACTGTGTAGGGCAGAGGACAACCAAAGTCGGCTAATAGAACTTTTCCCATAAACACACTTATCTGTGGTTTATTTAATAATTAGCCCTAACAGTCTGTGACATTGGATGGGTGCAAAGTGCTTTTGGCTATAAGTGCAAAAGAAAAGTGAGAAAATTGATAAATCGCTTGTACACTTGCTTTTTATTTATACATTTTACTTCAATGTTTAAATGATTTTTGAATATACACACGCTGAGCAAATTATTAACTATGAACATCTGTACACCTACTTATCCATGCAGTTATTTATTAAGCCAATCTTGTGGCAGCAGGGTAATGCATACAATCATGCAGATACATTTCGGCTGCTTCAGGTAATATTAACATCATACGCCAGAATGGAGAGAAAAAAAAAAACCATCTCATTGATTTTGACCGTGGTGTGATTGTTGGTGCCAGAAAAGTTGGTTTGAATATTTCTGTAACTGCTGATCTCCTGGGATTTTCATGCACAACTGTCTCTAGAGTTCACTCAGAATTGTGCGAAAAACCAAAAGCATCTGGTGAGCAGCAGTTCTGCAGACAGAAAAGCCTTCTTGATGAGAGACATCACAGGAGAATATCCAGACTGGGTCAAACAGAGAGTAAGGATATGGTAACTCAGATAACCACTGTGTACATTTGTGGTGAACAGAAAAGCATCTCCGAATGCATAACATGTCAAACCATGAGGTGGATGGCCTACAACAGCAGAAGACCATGTCAGGTTCCACTTCTGTCAGCCAAGTACAAAAAGCTGAGGCTGCAGTGGGCACAGGCTCACCAAAACTGGACAAATGTTGCCTGGTCTGATGAATCCCAGTTTCTCCTTAGGCACACAGATGGTACAGTCAGAATATTAGGCCAACAGAAGGAATCCATGCACCCCTCCTGCCTTGTGTCAACAGTCCAGGCTGGTATTGGCATTGTAATGGTGTGAGGAATGTTTTCTTGGCTTAATTCAGGCCTGTTGATATCAATTAATCATCACTTGAATGTCACAGACTCTTTGAGTATTGCTGCTGAAAATATGTATTCCTTCATGGCCATGATTTTCCCATCTTGTAATGGCTACTTCCAGCAGGATAATGCACCATGTCACAAAGCAAAAGTCTCCGGCATCTTTTATGAACATGACTGTAGTTCACCTGACAAATTTGCAGAAACTCTGTGATGCCATCATGTGAGCATGGACCAAAATCTCATAGGAATGTTTCCAAAATCTTTATGAATCCATGCCACGAAGAATTGGGGCTGTTTTGAGAGCAAAAGGAGGCCCTACCCTGTATTAGTATAGTGTCCCTAATAAGTTGCTTAGTGAGTGTACACTTGTCTGCTTATGTACCGCTTTATTGAATTAAGTGACATATTTAAGGAGAAAATAGTTCATTATTCACAATATTCTGAGTAAACATCCTGCCTTCATTGGGAATTTGTTTCCCTGACTTTTTTGTATCGAGAACACTTACTTTAACTTTTGTTGTCCAGGTTGCACTAGACCAAGTAAGATATGTTTAGCCTGTTCGGGAAACTGTCAAAGTTAAACACATACCAAAAATATTGGAAGCTTGCTGAGCTGGAGATGGAGGAACTAGCACATGTGCTTTCATGCCGAAATGCAGTGTAAAAATGAATGTTGTAATTCACTTGTAACCGTACACACCTGTATCGGCCTTAAAAGCTGTTTTCTATACATAGGTTGTCCAAATTGGAGTTTTTAGTGCGTGTTTATTATGATCCATGCATTCACTGCATTCATTAATGCTATATGCTGATTGGGAATTTGTGAAATGTGAAGTTATATAGATTTAAGGATTTAGGTAGTAGCAGCACGTTGGTCAGACATAAGTAAAACTTTCACTATACGCAATGCATATGGTAATGTTTCCCTTATTGTAAATACAATTATTATGCATTTGTATTAATGCGTACCATATATGGATTGTAATAAAATAATAAGTAACCAAAATGCGAGACCTACACAAATCGTAGAGGCTGCAGGAAAATAATTCTGAAGCCTAGAAATCGCAAAAAAAAAAAAAGCCTCTGTAAGGTTGGATGAGGTAAAGTGAGACTGAAACATGAAGGGCTTTTAAATCACACATGAAAAGAAACTGGATCTTTTACCAAGAGAATAGAGGGGTATGTAAGCTGGTGTAGGTTAGTATTAATTGTTTTGCCTGACTGCATAAACTGTTTGAGGCAATTCGCTAGACTGCTCATGTCATACACCATGTTCCCTTAAGGGTGTCCAGTGTTATGTTACATTATTATTTATTTACGCTTTTATCTACAAGTTGAGCAACAATAGATGAAGTGACTTGCCCAGGGCGCATACTGCTATTTGAGCTCATACCCTTCGGCTTTAGTGCCCAATGTCTTGGTGGCTAAGCTGCAGTGCTCAGACCTGGGATGCTGCATTTTTCTGACAGGTATGTGGTTGACGTGTTATGTGCTCTATATAACTATTCATCCACTTGATTTTACTAACCAGTTAACTCCAGTACAGAGGCAAGTACCAGTCAGGCTTGTTCTTTCACTAACCTAAAATAAAATAAACAAAATAAAAAAATGGAAACTGCAAATTGTATAATGAGACTGTTTTGGAACGCAATATAACTAACCACATTTTATAAAAATGCACAGTATTCAACCCCAATATTATGACATTTAAATGCTCTGTGTTTAAGAACTAACAATCCTCCAGTCGTTGTGCTTTAACTGTTCATAACACATAGTGCTTAGGTGTAGAATTTGTTTTGGTTTTTGTTTTCTTACAGTTCTGGGAAAACGCAAGGCCCTTAAGCCACATCCTTTTGTAATTGTTATGGTCGAGTCACTTAGAGTTTCCAGTGACACTTCGAGAAAATGGATTGTTAGCACTGCCTCCGAACCAAGAATCTGTTACAGAATATAAATGGTGACCCCTGCTGGTGTGGGCAACAGTAATACAAAATCTATTCAGGAATTGTTAGATGAGTGAGCTGACAGATTAGAAAAAGAAACCTGGTTTAATGACCAGCAAGAGTGACCTCGAGCAAGTCCCTTGCTTAAATTTATCCCTAGACACCACCCTCTCCAGTCACAAGGGTTCCAGGGAGGTACAGTACACAGGTTACGTGATGATAAAACAAAAAACATGCACCACTTTAAAGTCTGTCTCCACAATATATATACGTAATATTCTGACCCCATCCTACCTTTCTCCTCCTCCTCCTCCTGTCATATTGGCAGGCTTCTCTACTCTTTGTCCACTTCCATGACAGGTGAGCTTGTCACTACCTGTGTATTGAAAGTGTCCTACACTGCACAGTTTATGGTGCTGCCCAATATGTTTTACACATGCATGAACAATTTACGGTGTGTATGATGTTGAAAACCTTGACTGCCTCCAGGGTCTCAGCCCATTGGCCGATCAACGGTTCCAGGTAATTCCTGACCCCTTTAGGAAGCATGCAGCCATCTAGTTGTACATGTCTGCCATCCAGGATTAGCCTCCTGCTGCTAGTCCTCTTTTGGCCATCTTCAGTTCCAGTACTCCCAAGTGGAACATGCAAGTGAATGATGACAGAATGTGTCCTTAAAAAAGAACACCACATACTGTACATTAAACCTCTGAAGCAAACCAGCTACATGCCTTTAATGTGTAAGGTGTGTAAAGTGGAGTTATCAGGGCTGTTGTTTGTTTCCTTCTGTGCCTCAGCAACTCTCTAGGGCTCCTTATCTTTACATTGTCAGGAGTCACATAGACTAACACAAGAGGACATGTCATCACCTGGGGTTTCCCTGACTGTACATGTGGCATTATTTCCCTTAACTATTGGTGTGACATAGTTGAAAATAAATAAATAAAAACACTCCTTAACTGGGAGCAGCTCCTATTGAGTAGGCAGCCATAATATTTGAAAGGGGTTGCTGACTGCCATGTGGCAAATAAGCGTAGTTAGAGTGAAAGTATCAAGGTGGCATAACTATCTTCAAAAAATGTCTGAAAAAAACAGGAGAAACCTGCACATGTGGTGCAGACAGTCTGGGACCATCCAAGTTATTGAAGTCTTCAGTTTAGGTCTAATAAAAATAATCATAAACAAAGGATAGAAAATGTTCTCCACCATAGAGTGGCTTGGCAGTACATTGGTTAACACTGCAGCTTGACATCCTCCTGGTCTGTTGTGGAATTTACATGTTCTCCCCATGTCTTCATTATTTTTTCTATAGGTATTCTGGTTTTCTCTCACATCCTGAACATATACATGCTAGACTAACTAGTAACTTTTTGCCCTGGCATCAAGTAGTGGCTCCCCAGGACGGGTTCTTGCAGTGCATTCTATTCTATCGGAATAGGACTCAGAATTTAAATTAAAGAATTGAGAATATATATAGTTGTGGTGCCCTGTGCCCTCAGCCCCAGGACGAAAACAAGCCCTGGGCATCTAGTAGTTATTTTACTGAGCCCCCAAGGAAAGACTGAGTGACACAGATAACAGTACTTTGTAATGAGCAAAAATTTAAAAAGCAAACAACATGACTGTCTTTTATTGAATTAAAGGATGAGTTTAGCATTATTTTTTATTATTTCTTCACAAACTTGGTATTTTATGCATTTGCTGCGCAAAATGGTGTTCTAAGGTTAAGTGCTTTCTATAAATTTAAGAAAATATCTTGCCCACACTGGTGCTTTACACTTGCAGAACTAAGTCCATTTATAACATTGTCTCTAGAAATTGCTTTAAATTATATTCTTGTTTGCCTTTTATATAGTCAAGAGTAACTCTCATATACTGTATAGTGATGCACCAAAAACTTTGACTGAAGCCAAATTTCAGAAAACAAATTTTTTCCCAAATGCAGTTTTTGTACCACTGCATGAGGCCTCATATAAAACACTGTTAGTTTATGCTTTTCAATGAAATTAAATTACAAAACTGCAATCACATTATTATCGAAATCAAATCTTTTCCAAGAGGACATATTTAAAAAATTGAGTAACCCTTTAGTTTAGGCACTGCAAAAATGCATATGTTACTCATTTAATCTACTCTATATACAGGGGGTCCTCGGGTTACGACACAGTTCCGTTCCTACAACAGTGATGTAACCCGAATTTTGGTGTTAAGTCGAAACAAACCCTAGCCTAAGTCACTTACCTATACTAGCACATTTGCAAAATCATAATCTAGAACAGTGGTCCTCAATCTGTGGGGCGGGCCCCCCTAGTGGGGCGCGAAGATGTGAAAAAAAGAAAACAAGTATCAAAAATATGAAAAATGCATCTATTGAAACCAAAACAAATCAACTTAAACTACATTCTGATACTAGAAAAATAAATATAGAGTTAGATAAATGTCGATAAAAGTTAAGTAAGTATAATAAAATATGCATCTATGATATATCATTAATTAAAAAAGAACAAATTGGTATTAGTGGGATTCTTTCAAAAAAATGTTAGGGGGGGGCGCGATTAAAACTTATGAAAACTCAGGTCACAAACACTTAAAGGTTGAGATACGCTGATCTAGAACATAAAAACACAACTAAGCCACAGAAAAAGGAAAAGGACATAAATACACTGTACTGTACACTACTGTATTAACAGAAAAAATGACAAAAAATGAGTGTTAAAAAAAAAAAAAAAAAATTCCTTAACTATATTCCTTCTGATCTCTTTGCAATATCTAATTTAACTTCCATTGTGATGGCTTTCCTCTTCTTCGAAGCACTGCCATCTGAAGACTCTGACTTTCGTTTAGGAGCCATGATACGGGCCAAAAAGTCACCAAACAAAGCAACACAAACAGAACACTTGTGGCACACGCAACCAAACTATTTTGCCAACTCCCTCACTAATATGCTGCATTACTGCATATTCTTCCACTGCATGCAACCAAAGTAGTTCGCCCACGTAGTCTGTAAGTACGATGCTAACAGAGTAAGCCGAAACACTCACGTCTCAATTTTTTTTTTTTTTAAGTTTTTATGGGAGTGAGCATTGTAAACTCGTAACGTCAAATGTCAAGACATTGTAACCCGAGGACGCCATATGCAGTATGTATATGTATGTGTATAATATACAGTGGGTACGGAAAGTATTCAGACCCCCTTCAATTTTGCCATTTGCTAAAATCATTTAAATTAATTTTTTCCTCATTAATGTACACACAGCACCCCATATTGACAGACAAAAAAAAGAATTTTTGAAATTGTTGCAGATTTATTAAAAAAGAAAAACTGAAATATCACATGGTCCTAAGTATTCAGACCCTTTGCTCAGTATTTAGTAGAAGCACCCTTTTGAGCTAATACAGCCATGAGTCTTCTTGGGAAAGATGCAACAAATTTTTCACACCTGGATTTGGGGATCCTCTGCCATTCCTCCTTGCAGATCCTCTCCAGTTCTGTCAGGTTGGATGGTAAACGTTGGTGGACAGCCATTTTTAGGTCTCTCCAGAGATGCTCAATTGGGTTTAAGTCAGGGCTCTGGCTGGGCCATTCAAGAACAGTCACAGAGTTGTTGTGAAGCCACTCCTTCGTTATTTTAGCTGTGTGCTTAGGGCCATTGTCTTGTTGGAAGGTAAACCTTCGGCCCAGTCTGAGGTCCTTAGCACTCTGGAGAAGGTTTTTGTCCAGGATATCCCTGTACTTGGCCGCATTCATCTTTCCCTCGATTGCAACCAGTCGTCCTGTCCCTGCAGCTGAAAAAACACCCCCACAGCATGATGCTGCCACCGCCATGCTTCACTGTGGGGACTGTATTGGACAAGTGATGAGCAGTGCCTGGTTGTCTCCACACATACCGCTTAGAATTAAGGCCAAAAAGTTCTGTCTTGGTCTCATCAGACCAGAGAATCTTATTTCTCACCATCTCAGAGTCCTTCAGGTGTCTTTTAGCAAACTCCATGCGGGCTGTCATGTGTCTTGCACTGAGGAGAGGCTTCCGACAGGCCACTCTGCCATTAAGTCCTGACTGGTGGAGGGCTGCAGTGATGGTTGACTTTCTACAACTTTCTCCCATCTCCTGACTGCATCTCTGGAGCTCAGCCAAAGTGATCTTTGGGTTCTTCTTTACCTCTCTCACCAAGGCTCTTCTCCCCCGGTAGCTCAGCTTGGCCGGACGGCCAGCTCTAGGAAGGGTTCTGGTCGTCCCAAACGTCTTCCATTTAAGGATTATGGAGGCCACTGTGCTCTTGGGAACCTTAAGTGCAGCAGAAATTTTTTTGTAACCTTGGCCAGATCTGTGCCTTGCCACAATTCTGTCTCTGAGCTCTTCAGGCAGTTCCTTTGACCTCATGATTCTCATTTGCTCTGACATGCATTGTGAGCTGTAAGGTCTTATATAGACAGGTGTGTGGCTTTCCTAATCAAGTCCAATCAGTATAATCAAACACAGCTGGACTCAAATGAAGGTGATCTCAAGGATGATCAGAAGAAATGGAAAGCACCTGAGTTAAATATATGAGTGTCACAGCAAAGGGTCTGAATACTTAGGACCATGTGATATTTCAGTTTTTCTTTTTTAATAAATTTGCAACAATTTCAAAAATTCTTTTTTTTGTCTGTCAATATGGGGTGCTGTGTGTACATTAATGAGGAAAAAAATTAATTTAAATGATTTTAGCAAATGGCTGCAATATAACAAAGAGTGAAAAATTGAAGGGGGTCTGAATACTTTCCGTACCCACTGTGTGTGTATATATATATATATATATATATATATATATATATATATATATATATATATAAAATCCTAAGCCTGAAAGTGAAACGATTTTATGTCACGTTTTTTGTTAAGCTTTAAATCGGGCTTATTTTAAAACCTACATATATATGTTTGGTATCATTCTTTTCAGAATTTATCAAACTTTAATGTTATGTTGTTAGATTTTCAGATTCTTATTCTGTTTTTAAAATATAAACTAAAATATCAAGAAAGTCATGGTTTTTGTCAGTTAAAACAAATGGATTGTTTATTTAGTCTCTTATAAATACTCATCGAGCATAGTGGACCTAAGTTTAGCAGGAATACTCCAATCACTAAGAGTAAAGATTTTATTTTCATTTCATGATTTTTACTCCGTTAAATAAAAATTCATTTTTCTTTTACATATTTATAGAATTCCGTGATTTTTGACTCCAATAAATAATCGTTTTTCTATTGTACATTTACAGATTTTACTAATATTCTGGCCGCAACTACTGTTATATCACGAGCTTAACAAACCCTGTTTTGGGTCTTCATAACAATTACAAAGCATCATGTATTCATCTCTGCAATGTGACCTACTAACAGAACTTCACTTTGGAGTGGTCTGTCACTGAGACACACTTCACTTGATATTACATATTTAGTATAAGACCTGTGCATCCTTCATTGAATTTTACCATCATGTAAACATGCCACACAGCAAGGAGATGAATAACCAATCTACTGATATTTTATAAGTGTTATGAAGACCAAAAGAAGCCTTTGTTAAAGTCTTGTTACATAAGAGTAAATGAGTAATAGATTCATTTTTGCAGTACACAAATTAAAGTGTTACCAAAATTATATTGAGATTAGATAGATAAATAAATAAAGTAACAAAGTTTGCTTAGCTTGTCACGGTCTTTGTCAGACCCTTGGTTGGCATGTCTTATCGAACCACATTGCATGTTTTATTAAGCTGGACTTGTTTAAATAGTGTTGCTTTACATCCTAATTCAGTTTGTCCCAATATGGTCCTCCTTCCTCCCTTCCTTTGTCCACCTGCTTTTGGTTTCATAAGAATTACATTTTCTTGCAGTACCACTTGTTTTCCATTGCAAACAGACCAGCATAGTCCTCCAAAGATGGCATCCATGCCCCACAATGCAGTGTGGTGAGACAGATGAATCACTTCCTTTAGAAAAGGATGCACCGTTTGAAAGCATCATCTATAACCAGAGCAGGAGAGCAACAGAAAACAACATCACACAATTGGTTAAACACTTGTCATTTTTACTTATTTGGCATTTATTGCTTAATATTTTTGGTGGCCAAAAATTGGGTGCATCCTTATTCCTGTCTGCTGATTTACATATGGCATTGTCCTCTGCTGTATGTACTAGGAGTCAAAGGGGTTAAACGTATATATTGTGCACACGTATGGGGAAAATAAGGTGATGGAACAAAATTTTGGCCTCCTGTTTTCAACTGCTTTACATGATTAATGTCTCCCCAAACACAATTTTGCCCCTTTCACAGTGGTCTGTCTATGAATGTATCAGGATGTCAGTATGTGCCCACAATAACACTCATGAATTCCTCAGTATCAATTAAATTGTTAGTTATTTTATATAGCATTAAATGTTAAAACAGCCGCCTGTCGAGCTATTTAAGCACAGCAGTTGTGTGTGCAGATGAATGCATTTGCAAGTTTGTCACATTTCTCTTAGCATGATTTGCATCATGGCTTAACCAAAATTCATGTTCCTTTTCATAGATACGTGTCTTTTTGTATTTAAAGGTGGCAAGGTTGTGTTTTTTCCTGTCTGTGTATGCCCTCTCTCCGCTTGTCTTCATTGAGGAGCACTGTATATAAGACTAGTTTGACGTGAACTGAATGGTTTGAATTAGGAGCAGGATGGCTAAATGAGGTAGTAGGGCCAAATGGTAACCTTGACTGAGCCGTCGTCCCTGTCCTCTTCATAGTCTTCTCAATTAAGCCACCTTACCTGTCAACATGACAGTGTCGTCAAGGCATGAAGTAAATGTGGAGGAAGAAAAGAAATCCTTCCTGAGATGCAGTAGGACTTGATTGGAACGTTGGGATTACAGAACTGACTTCTCAGCCAGGAGAGCTCCTTTATTACAGCGGTAGACTTTGAGTCCTGCTGAGCCGTCTTGGCGAGGATGAGCAGCTAAGACGGGGAATCACCTTTTGTAAATTCCTGAGCAGATGGTCTTCACCTCTAGCGTTGTGCCACTTTGAAGTTTTAAATACACCAGCTCTGTGTCCTCTGACCAACATGTTATTTCTCTTGTCCAGTAAGCTGATAAAAATGTGTGGTGTTCACAAGACCTAGAGGACGCTGCCATACATGACGGGTCTTGTTCCAGCTAAGGAGAAGCAGTGGCTACATGATAAAACCTGTGGGCAAAAACATTGTGCAAGAACAGCAAAAAGAAATCCTCGAGGAGATCACATTTTTTAAAAGTGGCTACAGTGTTCCAGATAATCCTTAAATTGGTGTTTAATGCTTGTTATTCCTAATGGGTAGTTTTTAGGTTTGTCTTGTTTGCTGACTCTGCTTGCTCTCTCTTTTTTTTTAAATTCTAGAGGTAAATTTGCTGTGGTGAAGAGATGTATAGAGAAGTTGACAGGAAAAGATTATGCTGCCAAGTTCCTGAAGAAGCGGCGGAGAGGCCGTGACTGCAGAGCGGAGATCATCCATGAAGTGGCGATACTTGAAATGGCACGGTGGAACACTCGAATCATCAGTCTGCATGAAGTGTACGAAACAGACCACGAAATCATCCTGGTTTTAGAATAGTAAGTTTTGAAAGTTATAATCCTTTATATTAAAAACATTTTTATTTTTTTCAGATATCAAAGTGATGCTATAAGCTAGCAGTTCAAGTCAAGGCTGATGTAGTGAAGAAAATATAATTGAGTTTCTTGGGGATGACTGCAAAATAATCTTTGTAGCCTTGCAGGCTATTTAATAGGCGACTTCCTGACTGGCACCTTGCAAAGTCTGCTTAAGCTTCATTTAGCATTCACTGTGTCCATTGCCTCATGTTGTTTAGTATTGGTGTTCGCTTGTAGTAGGGTGGAGGAGGCCACTCACTGGCTAATCACGTGACTGATAAAACCTTTAAACTGTACAAGGACAGGGCTGAAATATGACTTCATGGAACTTGTTTGCCATGCTATTATCAGAGCAGTTGTTTATTTAAATACACATTCTGGCCACAGGACAAAGGATACTGATGCCTTTGGGAATGATTTTTAACCTTGACTCCCTCCCTCATCTGAAAAAGATCACAAATACAATAATAGCAGGCACGTACAACTGATAAGACTTTTTCTATATTATCTTTTTGCATGAGAAATTAGTGAAAATCACATCATCCAGCAGAAAGGAGTATATCTGTCTCACTTCATCCCATCCTCTCCGTCGGAAATGCAACTCCAAGGACTTTGGGGCCTGCAAGGTTTTCTTAAGTAAGATGTTTACACCCAATAGCTTATTTCTGACATATTATCATTCTTGTTCATTTTCTGACCTGTTTAACCCAATATGGGTCTGTGGGGTGTGGGAGACCATCCTTGCAGCCCTGGGAACCTTAGGTGGTGAGCTTGACCACCATAGGAGACACACTCAAACCAAGCCGATTTATAGTCTCCAGACCCACCCAGTTTGTTTAGTTTCATCTGGTATGTACCAGCTGTAGATTAAACCCCCAGAAATTCTAGGGGACCAACTGAAATGAGTATTTCTAACAAGGTCATATATATGGTAAAGATCTGGTGGGCTAGTCTGTAGGTGACAAAGTGAAGCTTTGTTTGTGCTGAAACATTGGTTCAGATCTAAATATAATGCAACATACACTCACTCTGTTCTCTAAAAAGCTGAAATTTGACAGAATGGTACATCTAGGACAGTAGGTATCCAATCATGAAAGGACATGTTGATATATCTGTATTAAAAAAAAAAAAAAAAAAAAAAAACCACAATAGAAAGCTAAACACTCAAAAATGCCATGATAGCTTTGACTGAAATTTGGTGATGTTGTAGAAAAAAAAATTGGCCATAACGTGTTTGTTTTTATTTGTTGATATTTGTCATTAATAATGCTGTAGCAACTGGGACATTCTAATTCACCATGTTCCCCACCCGTTTTGCCACAGCGCTGGTAGTAATCTCACAGAGAAATGGGCCATGCCAGTTTATGCAAATGCGTCTGCAGATGCAAAGTGAAATGAGCAAAGCGAAGCTCAGAGAAGCTCAAAGAAGACACGTTTAGGAAGTGCATGCCAGGTGTGGGAAGCACGGTGGTGCAGTGGGTGGCACTGCTGCCCCGCAGTTAGGGTTTGCTTCCCGGGTCCTCCCTGCGTGGAGTTTGCATGTTCTCCCCGTGTCTGTGTGGGTTTCCTCTGGGTACTCCGGTTTCCTCCCACAGTCCAAAGACATGCAGGTTAGGTGCATTGGCGATCCTAAATTGTCCCTAGTGTGTGCTTGGGGTGTGTGTGTGTGTGTGTGTGTGTGTGTGTGTGTGTGTGTGTGCACTCCCTGCGGTGGGCTGGCGCCCTGCCCGGGGTTTGTTTCCTGCCTTGTGCCCTGTGTTGGCTGGGATTGGCTCCAGCAGACCCCGGTGACCCTGTAGTTAGGATATAGCGGGTTGGATAATGGATGGATGGATGCCAGGTGTGGTGGCTTTGAGCGTAGTCGATTTCATGCAAATGATCCAGTATGATACATTTTTAATACTGTATACAGTATTTTACTCACACTTCTTTACCTTATCAACAACCTGCCAAAGTAGGGACTGTAATTCCCATCAGCCGATGTACTACTCCAAAAAATTTCATCATCACTCACAAATTTTAAATAAGACCATCGATAAAAGTGGCATGTCATCAAAAGTAGTAACTGCTGTGCTTTTTTTTTCTTTCTCAGTAACTTTGGAATAACAATTTCATTGCCTTGCAGGATTACAGGTTTACTTAAGAGCAGTGTTTCTCAACATTTATGGCCTTGGGACCAAGTTTTATCTTTTCAAGTTCCTTGATGACCCAGAGACAGCATTTTAAGAGGGGTGATTTCCCCCTTCATGAGTTGAGCACAAATGGAGGAGCAGGGGAAGGGGGTTCCCTGAAATGAAACGAGCACAGTTAGAAATGGGGTAAAAGATTGCTTTGTTGTCAACCGCTTTGGCAGACTGGTGGTGTGTCACATGTGACAACAAATCAGAGAGAAATTGATTACAATACTTTATCAGTGCATACATAGCCTTGCGTATTTGATAATTCCAGCAATGTTGTCCATCTACATATCGTCATTAAGTTTGCAGTACCAATCTACGATCAGCATATAAACAAGCATGAAAAGATTAAATAGAACTAAAGCTCCATTTTTTCTACAACTGATGGAGATGCTGCTTTTCAGAATGTAATAAGAAGAAAACAGGACAGCACTTTTGATTGAGTAAAATTAATGAGTAACTTTTGCTTTTTTTATTTATTTATTGAAACCCACTATATAATGAGGCAGCACTAATTTTTCAGCAAGATGCTAATGGAGAGTTGAGATTTTGATCAGTTTTTAACTTTGAATAAATCAATTTTAAATCACCTTTGTTACATTACTGAATGCCGCTTTAATACAAAGTTCTGTTGCAGTCTCTTTCACACCAACAACGCCAAGGACTGTATGTAGCAGGTTCAGCTGTAAGCGGCTCAAGTGAACTAATAATATTAATCCCTGGTTAAAAAAAAAAAAAAATGCAAATATTGAATATGAAAAAGTGCTTAGTTACATAGTGCTTCTAATACATCCGGCCAACCAATGGCACAATAACTAAGGCCCATTGACTTAGCTTCTCCTGGGAACTTTTGTGGGTACCACAGCTAATAAAAATATCTTTGAAACAAAATATGATGGATACATTAAGGATTTTCATGGATTTACTATAGGGAGAGCAAGATACACCCATATGAAATGTTTATTATATGAGTGAATGACTTTTGTTTTTTGGGCTGTGCACTGCATTTTCCTGGGCTGGAGAATTCTCACTAATGGTTTTTCTTGGTAAATGCAAGTAACAAAAAAAAAAAAAAAAAACTGTTCAAACTCATAATACATACAGTAAATACAACCTAAGCGACTTCTAATGCAGCTGTATGTAAAATATTAGTCCTTGGGTAGTTTTTTGGGATGGTTGAGCATGTTGTTGCCAGGTAGGTTTAAGGAGCAGAGTCCATGCTTATATGTGACAATTGTAGGTTTAGGTTTTAAAGAGCCAGTCATTTCATCAGCTAGTTGCACATATATAGGAGAAACTTCATTCAAATCATTTGTAGGGCTGGGAATTGAATAAAAAAATATTTATTCACATAAATGTATGTCATTTATCACATTTAATCACATCTGACATTAAAATGTAATTATAAAATTAATTAATAATTCATGAAGCAAATACACACTGAATCACAAATTTAATGTAGAATTAAGGAATTAAAAAATAATGAATGGCATAGTTTCAACTTAAAAAAATGATCTTAAACTTGAACTTTTAACAAAATACTACATGAGAAAATACAACCTGAATTTTAATGCCTTCCTAAAAGGTAAGTTGAAAAGAAGGCAAAAAGAAAACAAGGCCAATGTTTTAATTCCCAAAGTTACATAGCATATGAAACACAGACGTGTCAAAATAAAAGTTAAATGATAAAAATGACTGATGACATTGAATACAATGCTGAAGACTGATTTAATTGAAAGAATAAGCATCTCTTAAACATACAGGCATACATTCAAACGTGTTAAAACTCTGCAAATATTGTTTATCACCATCAACGACTTGATAGTTGTACTCTACACCAGGGGTCCCCAACCACCGGTCCGCGACCCACTACCGGGCCGCAGCCGTCTGACAGCCGGGCCGCGAGAGAACTGCCGGCAACGGAGACTCACTCAGACTTTTCAGAACGCTTGGCGGGCGGGGCTTTGCAGCGGCGCAGAGAGAGGAGAGAGACCGAGGTGAGAGAGTATTACAACAAAGTATTTCTATGGTCCCGACAGTTTCCCCATATGACACGAGTCTATAGAAATCTCGTTACTACGAAGTACATTCAGCAGATGCTTTCATTACAATGAAGTGTCCTTGAAATGCTTGAATGAATCATCCACAGAGCAGTTAGATCTGTGGTCGCAGCTCAGATGTGCACATTTGCACAATGATCCCCAAACAGAAACATTGTAAAAAAAAAAAATTCTTTCTTCGAACTTTCCTCGTACTGTTTTTTTTTTTTTTGCTGTTTTTGTTTTCTGTGGTTTTCAGTGATACCTTTTGCTTATTGCTTGTCAACATTTGAAAAACATCCATTAGATTTTAACTCATTGTCACCCTCCTATAGAAACGGCAGACACGAAAAAAACGATAACAGTGTTAATGTTTGTGATGTGCAATCTGTTGGAATGGCAAATGCAAAGCATATGTCTTTGTTATATGCAAAAAAAGAAGAAAAATATCAGGTTGCAAACGTATGTGAACTGCTTAATAACTTAATAAAAATAGAAATGTCATGTAAATTGTGTATAAAACTGGCCCCCCCACTCCCCACCCCGGACCGGTCCGTGGAAAAATTTGCATCTAATAAAGTGGTCCTTGCTGTCAAAAAGGTTGGGGACGACTGCCTACACAATTGTTATTCAACTGGTACGCCGTGGAAATAACAGTGTAGTGCCCCTGGGTCCTGACCTGAGAGAGACACGCTCTTCAGGTGTTTGAGGTCTGTCTGAGACGGAGCAGCTCTGTGATCACCTTAACTTTAGTTGCACTCTGACTCGTCTAACCCCTCTATATTGTCTAACGCTTCAGTGGTACGGCCGAGAAGCACGCCGCTGTTTCACTCTCACCCTGTGCTGTTCGTGCACACTGCGCTGCTCCTTCTCATCTGCACCCATGCCACAGCCACCCTGTGTGACTCCTGCACTCCATCACCAACGCAGAGTAAAAGCACTTATGTTCCATCACCTTCCACACTCAAACTTGTCTCTCATGCTCCTTCCACCCTTTTTCCTGGGCCTTCATCCTCTGGTTCAGATGTTTCATTTGTATCATGCACTGCTGTCCAGCCACATGGCCCTGTACATCTCCAACCTGATCATTACAGTATCATTTGTAAACTAGCTGGCAAGGTGGTATAACAGACTGCATATCTAGAAGGGGGCAATGGAGACAGGCAAGCATGTGATTCAGGAAAACACTGTCAGCTATCCAGAGTCGCTGAGGTGTACCATCCATCCTCCTCCCTAGAGTAATAGGCAACAGTAGCATAATGATGATTAATTATTATCAAAGCACTTTACATACACCGAGGAGAACCACTTCAACTGCCACCATTGCGTAGTACCTACCCTAATGCTGTGACAGTAGCCATTATTGCACCAGTACACTCACCACACATTAGCTGTTAGGTGGTGAAGGGGTAATTATGGGGCCAGAATGGACAGGGCTGTTGGCAATGTAGCCAGGACATAGGGTGGTGCACCTTACTCTTTTCAAAAGATGCCCAGGAATCTTTAATGACTACAGAGAGTCATGACCTTAGTTGTATGTCTCATCCAAAGGACAGAACCATATTTACAGCAGTGTCACCATCACTACACTGGAGCATTGGGATCTACATTCAGACCACAGGATAAACGCACCCCACTGGCCTCACGAACACCTCTTTCAACAGCAACCCTAGCTTTTTCTAGATGGTTTCCCATCCAAGTACTGGCTGGGCCCGAACATGCTTAGCCATAAGTAGATAGTTATAAATTGTGCGGCACCCAGCCTCACTTTTAAGAATTTACAGTGAATCCCATGCTATGTCAATGCTGACCAGCAAACCTTAGAAATCTAAAGAAGATGGCTTTCTTCATCAGTGTTAATGGTGGTGTCTCTTTGAGCCTGACTCTCCCTAACTGTCTACAATGAGTCCTGAACTTGATGTTGACCGCCAGGCTGAACAAAGATGTATGTTCTGTATAGCTCCACCTTTGGGAGATCTCGGCTCCTTTTACTGTATCCAACCCCAGGTGATCATAGCTTGTAGAGGTGATGGTATCCCTTTATGAGAGTTATGAGAATATTGTGGATTTTTTATGCTTTAAAATATCATGCATTGTGATTTGAAATGTTTTATTCTTTTTTTATTTGACTGAAGTTAAAGTTGAAACCATACTGTATCTGTACTAGCAAAAATGTGTTATTGTATTACAACTAATAAGAAAAACCCTTGACTCAATTCATCCCACTTAAGTCTTTATTTTTTAATTTGGGATATGTTTTAATACAACTCAGCAGCCTTCACAGTAAGATGTAATGCTCAGTTGTGGTACACAACATAAACATCAGTACATTACCTAAATTTAGCTCTGGGTGACACCTTCAGAAATGAGCCCTTATATTTTTAGTAGGGCTGTTAAAAATAATTGGCATTATAATATTATATAGCTAAAAGTTTGTGAGTAAATATAAGTGTGCATTTAAAATTCTTGAGGCTCTAAAATTAATGTTGCCATGAAAACTTTTGTATTTTCATAATAGATTATTAATGTTTCATTATCAAGAAAAATATGTTGAACATTATTTAATTCTCAAACGCTGTTAAAAGTTTCACATTAATTAATTACTGAGGGCAAAACATAACTTGATGCTACATATCCCAATACTTTTTTAAAAAATTGTATAAATATTAGCATTCATTTGTTCAGCTCACCCAGCTTTATTGTAACTCTTTGGACTGTCAGGATAGAAACATAGTGTCCACAGCAGCTTGTCCACCCTGCTGCCAGATTTGATATGCGATTTCCATGGAGGTTTCTTACTTCTCTTCTTTCTGTTTGAATCCAAATGTAGACAGAGCACTGGGTACTCTGTACACTGCTAACATTTGTCGTACACTATCTGTTAGAATGCAAAAGCCAATACATTTTGTTATGAGGTTACCAATAAAGTGCATTATCTTTAGGAATAGTAAAGTCAAAGAAATCTGGTAAACGTTTATTATACAGAATGAGGAACGTGTACTGTACATTTTTACACACAGTTTGGGTTTTAATGTCTGATTTCCGCAGCTGAAAATTGGCACATTTGTTTTCCAGAGTTTTTTTTGTGTATTGTGATTAATTAGAAGGTCATGTGGACCGCACTGTCATCTGACTAGTGTACTAGCATGACAGAAAGGCTCTTGTACTTACTGCATGTCTTATGTTTACAAATATGTATCATTCTTACACTAATCCTCAGTGAATACATAGTCCCCAAGTATTAGATTTGCTTATTTAATGTAATTAAACCAAACAATTTCATAAAAAGGAAATGCACACAAGTTGGGAACCATTCATCAAAACATAAGATCTTAACAGAAACTCGGGAAACATTGGTTCACTAAATATGCCTCTCTTAAGTGGCTAAGCCCGCAATAACAAAGATTTTTCTTTTGTCGGCTGATTTCTTTTTTTAGTGATATTGTTCTAAAGTCCCATTTGAAGAGGATGCTAATACATAGATTTCTGTTTCGACTTCATGTGTAATTTGAGATAGAACAGAAAGGGTTCCTTTGGCAAGAGTTCCTGACATTCTTTTCTGCTGAGGTATATCACTTTGTTTTTTAGAACTACTGGGAAAATTTTATTTATTACTTTATAAAAATATAAAAATAATAAAAGTACATATCAAATAACTAAATGTAATTAAGTATAACATTGCATTCTGCTGTATGCACAATACCAGTGATAGACAACCATGTATGAAGATTGCACAGTGACTACCACGACACTATAGCAAACAGGCATTTTATGCCAACTTTGATATAAAGGAGCTTTGGATGATTTGCCAGTTGAGCAATTACTGTACAAAGTCGAGATACTTAAACAATAAAAAAGCACTTAAGCAGCTCCTGGGTACATAATTGTCTGAGAGCTGGGGTCCAGTTAAGAACAAATGGGGATAATTTTCTTTTACAAAAACTAAACAGGTGAACAACATGCCACCCTGTGCATCACCAGCTTATCTGTTTGCATGTAAGTAGGAAAAGCAGCCCTGCTGCAAACACTCCATCATATGCTTATAATGGATAAAGCAGCAAATGCTCACTGACATCGGTAAACTGTTATACTGTATATAATGATGAACATTGCACATTGGTGCCCTGAGTCCAAGAAAATACTAACACTTCTTTTCTTAGTGTGCCTATACTACATTGGTCAAATAATGGAAGCAATTATTAAGGAAAAAATCAAGCAGTACATGCGAATAACAGTTAATTTAGCAAAATAGTCAACATGGGCTCAGATGAGGAAAGTTGTGTTTTATTAATATGCTGGGATTCTATGAGGAAGCAACAAAAGCATATGATAAGCGAGGTAAATAAGATTTTTATTTTTTTGGATTTTCAGAAGGCTTTTGATAAGGTATCAAATGAAACATTAGTGTTCAAAGTAAAGGAAGTTGGAATTTTGGGCACAGTGAGTATATAAGTAAAAAACTGGCTCAAACACAAGAAGCAAAGTTTATTGTGATGGGAACTTTTTTCCGAATTAGGCAATCTTCAAAGTGATGTACCTCAGGAGTCAGTTTTGCTCTCTATATTAAAACAAAAACGTAGAAGCACAAGGGAAAGTCCCGAGGAGAGCAACTAAACAGATTCCAGGATTAGAAGGTATGCGCTATGAGGAGATATTGGGAGAGGTTTAACCTTTTCAGTTTAAGCAAACCGAGATTAAGAGGTGACATTACTGACTTATGAACGGAAGTTAGAACAGTGGATCCCAGCTGCTACTTAAAACTTGCTTCTTCAACAAGAACACAGCATCACAGTTGGAAAATTGATAAGGGCAGATTTCACACAAATGCTCAAAAGTGTTTCTTCACGCAAAGATCTATGGACCCAATGAATAAATGGCCAAGTATTGTGGTGGAAGGTAGGTACTTTAGGGACTTTTGCAGCTCAAATTGATGCTGTTTTGAAGAATTTAGGTAAATTGAATAGAAGCACTTGTTGTGCTGAATGGCCTATTCTAGTGACAATTGTTCAGGTGTTCTAATTGCTCTGCATGTCTGTAGATGTTGCTGTATAAATCGTTGCAGTGTGGAATTCATGACACTGCTAGATGGTGAACACAAGCAGGACTGACCTGTTGGCTCCTTTTCTATGTCTGATGCTCTGTGCAGTGTGTGGGTATGCTGCCCCATTGCATTCTTACTCCTCACAAACTATGCCATAGATGGAAAGTGATGGATGATGTTTGACCCTGCTCTCTTCTTGCTACCACTCATTTGTTTGTCTATGAATGTCTAGTAGCAGGCAAGCTCAGGCGTGTGAGGGGGTGGGGGTGTGGCTTCCAGTTGACTCATCTTCTGGATACCCTGTAAAGCAAGTAGCATTCTGCAAGACAAGGTAGAGACGAGTTGGAAAGTGGTAAAGCTGGCATTGTTTATTTTAAAGGGCTCAGTCCTTTAATGGTGGGCATGTAGCTGTGAACCACACAAAACTCACCAGTTTTTGCAATTCTCATATGTTTATTTAATCTTTCTGAAATATTGCGGCAGTCTACACTCCTTGTGACCATTTATTATTTTTAGAAAGTAAGATATTTGTTCACAAATTTTGTGATCATTAGAAGGAAATGCGGAACTTATCATTAGTAAAGAAAAAGTGAAATTGTGTAGTTTTGTAAGGTAAACATGTAGCACACCTATACATTAGTACTGCACCTACTTTTAATATCACTAAATGATTATTTCAGCGCTTTTAAAAAATGACATCAGTCTAGGTTGTATCCTGTCCAATAGCAATAATGTGTGGGGCAATACTACAGATTCACTGCCTCACCATTTCATTTCCAAATTTGAAGAATGAACCAAGGAACTGCAAACATCACTGCTGATGATGCCTTCTCCACAAAGGATTAATGGCACCATGATTTCATTGAACACACCTCTGCTCCAGCTGGATTTCCTTTCTGCTTTGGCAGTAATTACAGCTCAGACTCACAGAAATTAAAGGGAATGATTCCTATGAGTTGTTGTGCACGTCCATAACAGGTGATGAGGCAAAAAAAAAAAAAAAAGAAGACTGTGGAGCTTTTGCATGCTACATTTAAAAAGATGGCTGTCCAGATGAAAGGTCACAACCACACAAGCAGATTGCCTTATCACCAACAATCCAAAACAGCATGACTTGATAGTCGGGCAAAGTGGAGAATAAAACATCTTCGAAATAAATACAAAGAAGCACCTGAAATAAGATAGTGAACAATTTGGATTGTCACAAGTTTACTAAAAGTTCATTTCAATGGAAATGGGACCCAGACCAAACTTTGATTTGTGCGTCTTGTGAAGTGTTTTAGTGCAAATGTCTTTTATGGTATTTTTCACTTTTGGAGATTCTGGAGTTTTAATGTACTGTGCTTTTATTTATGTAAAATGTATGTAGGTTCTTGTTGCTTTATAGGAAAAGCCAACATCCATTTGTGAAATGATGTGTAAGGCTGGTTAAAAAATTGTAAATTAAAATGTTGGTTGATTATATTTGTGTGAAGAATCAGTAGAATCCATCTATTTATCCATTTTCTAAAGCCACTTTTTCCATTATAGTGCTCTATAGAGCCAGAGTTTATCCGCACATCACGCAGCCTCAAAACCTGTTGGGTGACGAGTCCTGCATATGGCACAGTCTGTCCCTGACTTGCTCACTTATACCAGGCCAATGTGATGTTACCATTCAACCCATGTGGGCACTGGAAGAACATACCACCTCCACATAGAAAGCACCCTAGCTGGTGATTAAATAGTGGGTGTGTGAGCCATACAGTATTTTACATATCCTTGGAGAAACCTTCTGTAGCTGGTAAATGAATAATTGCCACATGCCCATTTGCATTAGAATCCCTAATCTTTTTTAACATTGTGCCACTGAGTAATGAACCATATATATTTTAATTGTACAAAGACATGTTCCTGCTGGAGGTGGGAGTTGAAGCTACTTCTGACAGGAGGCTCTGCCAGATGTTCCCACATCCCACATCCCGAGGGAGGTGGGGGACATTGAGTCTGAATGGGCCATGTTCCGTGCCTCTATTTTTGAGGCAGCTGACCGGAGCTGTGGCCGTAAGGTGGTCGGTGCCTGTCGTGGCGGCAATCCCCGAACCCGTTGGTGGACACTGGAGGTGAGGGATGCCGTCAAGCTGAAGAAGGAGTCCTACCAGTCCCTTTTGTCCTGTGGGACTCTGGAGGCAGCTGATAGGTACCGGCAGGCCAAGCAGAATGCAGCTTTGGTGGTTGCTGAGGCAAAAACTGGGGCGTGGGAGGAGTTTGGGGAGGCCATGGAGAACGACTTTCGGATGGCTTCGAGGAGATTCTGGTCCACCGTCTGGCGTCTCAGGAGGGGGGAAGCATTGCAGTGTCAACACTGTATATGGTGGGGATGGTGCACTGCTGACCTCGACCCGGGACGTGGTGGGTCGGTGGGGAGAATACTTCGAAGACCTCCTCAATCCCACTAACGTGCCTTCCAATGAGGGAGCAGAGCCTGGGGACTCGGAGGTGGGCTCCCCCATCTCTGGGACTGAGGTCACCGAGGTGGTCAAAAAACTCCTTGGTGGCAGGGCCCCGGGGGTGGATGAGATACGCCCGGAGTTCCTCAAGGCTCTGGATGTTGTAGGGCTGTCTTGGTTGACACGTCTCTGCAACATCGCATGGACATCAGGGACAGTGCCTCTGGATTGGCAGACCAGGGTGGTGGTCCCCCCCTTTAAGAAGGGGGACCGGAGGGTGTGTTCCAACTACAGAGGTATCACACTCCTCAGCCTCCCTGGAAAAGTTTGGGGGTTCTGGAGAGGAGGGTCCGTCGGATAGTCAAGCCTCGGATTCAGGAGGAACAGTGTGGTTTTCGTCCTGGTCGCGGAACAGTGGACCAGCTCTACACCCTTAGCAGGGTCCTAGAGGGTGCATGAGAGTTTGCCCAACCAGCCTACATGTGTTTTGTGGACTTGGAAAAGGCATTTGACCGTGTCCCTCGCGGAATCCTGTGGGGGGTACTCCGAGAGTATGGGGTACCGGCCCCCCTGATAAGGGCTGTTCGGTCCCTGTACGATCGGTGCCAGAGCTTGGTCCGCATTGCCGGCAGTAAGTCGAACCCATTTTCAGTGAGAGTTGGACTCCGCCAAGGCTGCCCTTTGTCACCAATTCTGTTCATAACTTTTATGGACAGAATTTCTAGGCGCAGCCAGGGTGTTGAGGGGGTCCGGTTTGGTGGACTCAGGATTGGGTCACTGCTTTTTGCAGATGATGTTGTCCTGTTTGCTTCATCAGGCCGTGATCTTCAGCTCTCTCTGGATCGGTTCGCAGCTGAGTGTGAAGCAGCTGGGATGGGAATCGGCACCTCCAAATCCGAGACCATGGTTCTCAGCCAGAAAAGGGTGGAGTGCCCTCTCAGGGTTGGTAGCAAGATCCTGCCCCAAGTGGAGGAGTTCAAGTATCTCGGGATCTTGTTCATGAGTGAGGGAAGAATGGAGCGTGAGATCAACAGGTGGATCAGTGCAGCATCCGCAGTGATGCGGGCTCTGCATCGGTCTGTCGTGGTGAAAAAGGAGCTGAGCCGCAAGGTGAAGCTCTCAATTTACCAGTCGATCTATGTTCCTACCCTCACCTATGGTCATGAGCTATGGGTAGTGACCGAAAGAACGAGATCACGAATACAAGCGGCTGAAATGAGTTTCCTCTGTAGGGTGTCTGGGCTTTCCCTTAAAGATAGGGTGAGAAGCTCAGTCATCCGGGAGGGGCTCAGAGTAGAGCCGCTGCTCCTCTGCATCGAGAGGAGTCAGATGAGGTGGCTCGGGCATCTGATCAGGATGCCTCCTGGACGCCTCCCTGGTGAGGTGTTCTGGGCACGTCTACCTGGGAGGAGGCCCATTGGAAGACCCAGGACACGCTGGAGGGACTATGTCTCCCGGCTGGCCTGGGAACACCTCGGGATTCTCCCGGAAGAGCTAGAAGAAGTGGCCGGGGAGAGGGAAGTCTGGGCATCTCTGCTCAAGCTGCTGCCCCCGCGACCCGACCTCGGATAAGCAGAAGAGAATGGATGGATGGAAGACATGTTCCTCCTTATGAAGTATGTAAAGCATGCTCAGATTGAATATTTAGTCATTACTCTCATAGGATATTTAGTGTGTTTATCTCAAAATGATATCCAATAAAATGACTGTTAAATTAATAAACTACTATTCTTAGAAATTCTGTCATTAGTGAAGTCATCATTTTTAAGTAAACTATCAGCCATTTTTTGTCCATGTACGGATCCTTCCTTTAAAGCCATTACTCGTCTTTACCTCACCTCCCATGCTTGAAGATTTTAATGCGTGAGAGCTCTAGAGTTGTTTTTTTTTTTTTTTGTATTTTAGCAGAGTTCATCCCCGTTTGTGCAGCTTACTGTATCTCTACACAGTGGCGTCACGCCTCTCTTGGCTTGTTGCTGTTAGTTTTGCAGAGATTACCTCATGATTACTTCACCCCTTGTTCAAACACTTTATGGTTTATAAGAATTATGTGACACTTTACTGCATAGGTGTTATTTCCATTGCTATCTTTCCCAACATGTTTTATGGCATGCCTAGGCTAGTCATGTACTTTGCAGTTAGTGTAGTGTCAAAATGGAAAATAATATATATATAATATAGTAGGAATTTGATTAGCAATCAATAAGACTGCCACCCAGAAGGATACCCTAATAATGTGAGATTTGAAAAATACATTTTATCTTGGTTAATTAATTATCGCTTATGCCTTTGGCAATACTGGTAATTAATCCAATAATTCGGCAAGGCACCTGCTTTATTTACAATATGTTCCTCTGTTGCAGCAGACAGGTCTCCAGCCTTTAGGCTTATGTCAAGGTAACTGATGCACGCTCGTTTACGAAACAATAATACAATTTATAAATAATCATGAAGATTGTAGAAATATAACAACTGCATTTATATGTATGTGTATGTGTGTGTATATATATATTGTAGCAGTAGAGGTATCGATCCACCTCTTGAACCCTCAGGTACCACTTCAAACACCAAGTAAAAGTCCAAGACTTCTTTATTTTACAATAATCACGTGCACAAAGCACCCTCCACTCCACACTACTCATATTATAAACAATACTCCAAATACTAATACAATTACCAATCCTCCTCTCCCAGACACTTCGCCAACCTACCTCCCAGCTCAGTGTCTGGGCTTTCCCAGAGTCCTTTTATACACCCTGACCCGGAGGTGTTCCTGCCCAACAGTCCACAATTCCTTATTCCTTCCGGGTCAGGGTAAACAGTCCTTATCTTCAACCTGGAAGTACGTCATCTCTCCTGTTCACGTGACCAGGACTTACTTCCAGGTTATAGGGCACATTTGAGTCCACGGGCCTCCCGACAGCGACTCCCAGTGGTCCCCAAGGTATCCAGCAGGGCTGTGTATAAAAACTACATAGTCCATGAGGCCCTGCTGGAATTCGGGGCACGTCCATGCTGTTGGGAGAGCTCCTCCTGGCGGCCTGGGGGGTGAGGGCCGGAATATGAAGCCAGCAATCCATCACAATATTTATATATATATATATATATATATATATATATATATATATATATATATATATATATATATGAGAGAGAGAGAGATAGATAGATAGATATAAAATCTTCTTCCTAGCGTTAGTCCGACGGTAGATTGATATATAGATGTTATAAGACTGGACGCAGACAAACTACACAGACAAACGTAACATATAGTCTGACTATTTACTGGTGTTTTAGAGTTCTACTTTATCTTTGCCTAGATAAATAGTTTACGATACCAAGTCTTTATGGATGACGTCTTATGTTGCGTGGAGTTGTTGCTTTACTGTTGCTCCAGGTTTAAATGGAAGATTCTTCATGTGTTGGAGTGCACATGTTCTGTTTGCTGCATAATACATGTCAGTGCTGTGCTGCTGCTTCCTCGGCTTGCCTTCTGCTGTCTTTTGCCACTTTATAAGGAAAAGAAATTACTCCTTCTGGCTCAAGAGTTTAGATACTGAAGTTCCCTTCTTGAAGTCAAGGCTTCTCATCCTTGTCAGACTAACGGAACACCGCCTTGGCTTGACCGACCTGGGTCTCAGCTTCAGGTTCACAAACGAATTTGTCAGCTTCAGCTCCCCAAGCAAGAGCTCATAGTTTTTAGGTTCAGAGATCAGGATTCAGATGTTTTCAGTCATTTTATAGAGTCCCTACCTCCCTGAAGAGAATCCTCAGAGAGTTCAGTGAGTGTTCAGCAAATATCCCAGAGAGAGAGCTTCTTCAGAATGGTGCAGAGAGTTTTAAACAAATGTTGAACCTTCTCCTGGTTAGATTAAAGTCACTTTGAGTTACAGAACCAATGTCTTCTAATAGGTGGGTTATTCTGTCCATGTTAGTTGTCATCCATTGAATTATAGGTCTTTGTCCTTGCTTAATTCCATTTCGTACCTTCTGGCACAAGTTGTCTATAGAGGGGCCTCTGGAGACATGTCAGTGCAACTCCTGATTTACACCTTTCTTACCAGATGAAGTCCAGGCAGATCCTGGTAAAAGCTGCAGTTCAATTACTTAGTTTGGAATGCAAGTGGGGATTTTATGCAGCTGGATGCCTGCATCTCTGTTATATCTGCTTTTATAGTAGACCAGGTGTGCCACTAAAGCCTAGCAGAATGGGCAGTGCCCACTTTGTCCTACAGTATACATGGTGGACCAAAAGTAGGTATATAGCATTTATTCATACTTACCTTATTAAATTCTTTTTTTAGGGTGTAGTAAAGGAGAAGGTTTTTGAGAGGAAACCCCCTATAGTAGATAAATTTAAAAGAGGTTGTCTTGTAAGCATTTCTGGACATTATTGCTAACCAGAATTTGTGTGTTACTGTGTGTCACAGTTTCTGCCACAGGTTCCAGGAATGTTGCAACTTTGATGTAGGACATTTTGAACACCTAAGAAACTAAACATGACTCAGTCAGTATTGTTTATCTATTCAATGCCTGTAAAATAAAATAAAAAAATTAACAAGTATTGTATACCAACTTTTGGCCCACCCAGTATATTGAAATTACAAAGTTGGCAAAGAAGTCACCAATTCAGTTAATGGCTCAAGATTGAAATGATCCTGCATACTCGAGAACAGTTACTAGAAATTAAAGGAAATTGCATTCAAGAGAGAAACTGGGAAGGACAAGGGATTGCTTCGTTTCTAATCCTGAAAAGTGACTGTTATAAACCAATATAGTGTAGCCTTTATAAACTGACGAAAAACTCAAGTTGTTCAGAGCATATACTATAAGCAGCATTGGTCTTCTTAAAAGGCATAATGTTGTCTTTGTCCAGTTTTACAATTTTACACCCATTAAGAGACTGCTCCACCATTTAAGCAGCTATCAGAGGGAAGTACCTCAGGGCTCTGCAGTTAGTCAAGTGTTTGAGTGAACGTTATGATAGACAGAAATGTCCATTGTGATTTCAGGGAATCAGTTAAAAAAAAAAAAAGTGGAAATGTGAAAACATGACTGCGTCATTTCATAAATTCTTAAGGCGGAAAATGGTGTTAGTTTTACTCTTCACTATTGTATGCTAGTCTTAGCTTAATATATTAATACTTGTGCTTTTACAGTAAATGTTGCAGTGTTTTCAGACTAAAATCTAGGCCTTTCCCTGCCTCTGTATTCTACTTGTGCTCAACTGTTTTTTTACCTGCTAACAGTTTCTTCCCACGTCACAAAGATGAACTGTACACACCAGCTAGCAGCTCTCGGCTGGGCTGGTATGAGTAGATGTTGTCTGCGTTGGACTGGTGTCCCATCCAGTGTTGACTACTGCTTGAGGCTACCACTATCTAGAATATAGAAAGCCACTTCAGAAAATTGAAAAATGGATGGGAAACTATACAGATAAAGGTCATTTTTTATGCGACATTTCTCAATAGGATTCCATTGACCAAATGTGTATATATTAGGAAAGCAGCGTATGGTGATCAATAAAAGTAAGTACAGTCATCCCTTGGTATCCATAGGGGATTTGTTTCAGGACCCCCTGTTGATACCAAAATCCATGGATGCTTAAGTCCCTTATATAAAATGGCATAGTATTTGCTTATAACCTACACACTTCCTTCCAAATACATCAAATCATCTCCAGATTACTAATAATACCTAATACAATGTAAATGCTATGCAAATGGTTGTCCCAGTTGGAGAACAGGAAGTAGCAAACATAACTGGACATAGCGAACACAACAGCTTCCTGCAAGCAACATGTGTACTTCATGTATACAAAGTGATTGCACAGGCTGTACTGTTCTATTCTTTCTATCGTTATTTTCATGTGAACTTTCCCTACTTAAACAAAAAATGTTGACTGTATAACGGTATATGATTTGACTTAGACAGCAGCACCCAATCTTGTGTATTGTGTGTATCTGGAGGGTTGTAACATTATCTTTAGTCAAAACAGGTACACCCATATAGTTTTGCCAAGTACTATATATAATATGGTGTTTGCGTAACATCTTGTTTCACAGAATGTATCTTGAACGTTAAGTGACGTATACATATAATCAAATTATATAATATGTAGGTGTTGCTGCTGATAGTTTGCCGTGGTAATTTGGTTATTTTACAGTTCCTTTATTCACTTTTTTGCATTTGAGTACAAAGATAGTAGCTTCAGCAGTCCAATAATTGTACCAGCATATCCAATTTGGGCAACATCCGACATGACATAGGGGTCAGGCTTTGGTCGGGAGTTTGTCCATTTACGCATTCATACTGACTTTCATAAGGACAAATTATCTGAGTTTTTCACAGATCAGCTGAATAGAATGTAACTGAATGTAATTTGGTCCGTCTAGTAGTAGGCCATTTTGCCAAAAATCCATATCACAGTATAATTACAAATTCAGATGGTTGCGATAGATACCAATATAATGTACATTTTCATATTATATTATGTATTTCAGACAGAAACATCTGTGTAATCATTAATACACCTTGATTAGTGTTGAGCAGTAAAATTTGCCAAACCATTTTTTGCAGTGAATATGACATTTTTGCTTTTGATCTTATTTACTGAATATTTTCCTGGAAATTCAATATGTGGCCAGCTTAGGTGAAATTTAGTTTTTCCATTGATCCATAATGCTTTACAAAGCCAGTATGACATCACCGAGCTGAAGCAACCATGCACAGAACTTTCATGCATGCATTATGTCATGACCCTTTCAGCAGTCTTCCACCCTGCATGCATTTTTTTAAAAATGTAGAAATAAAGACCTGCTGTATTTCCATTTGTGGGGTACATTACCTGACCATAATAAGAATATTATGAGCACTGCCACCAAATATATAACACTGATCACTGTTCATGGCTAATTTGCATGCATAATTAGCCATGTGCCCAAGTTGGACTTGGATCAAGCCTTGTGATTGAACATGTTTTATGTTTTTTTCTTTTTTTTGTGTTTGCAAGTTTTCTACTGATTTTCAGCATGCCAGTAATGCATTTTTGATATACTACAAGAAGACTTTCATCCACTTTATCATATCAGCTGGTTTACGACTCACTCCTAGATCTATCCTAACTTGTTTTATGAACTTTAAAAGGTTAGATAGCATTACAAACCCAAGCAATTTTGCTTTTTCAACTAAACATTTACTAAATATCCAATGTATAAAACTGGAATTTCCCCCCACTAAATGTAAGGTTATTTTTTGTTAGTCTGGTTTGTCTCATACATCTTCACCTTTGATTATATTGCTTAATTAAAATATGGCATATTCAGTTGAATACTGTGCAATTCAAGCAAATAAGTTTTGAATTTAAAGCAAAGTATTTAAAAAAAAAAATGCTTTGAATAGTCAGAGAGCAGTATTTCACTTTTGAGGTAATATAGATGTAGACAAAAGGTACCCCTCAACGATAAAAGAAGAACCCACAATTGTCTCTTAAGTAACTTAAAACTGACAAAAGTAATTGGCACCCGTCATTGTTATTCCATATTTAACAAAAATCAGACTTTAGAGGTTTGATTGAGCAGAATATTTCAAATAATAACACAAATGAAAATGGCATGGACAAAAATGATGGGCCCTTTAACCTTATATTTTGTTGCACATCCTTTAGAGTCAATCACTGCAAACAAGCGATTCCTGTAGCTCTCAATGAGACTTCTGGACCTGTCAACCGGTAGTTTGGCCCACTTTTCCTGAGTAAACTGCCCAGCTGTGTCAGGTTTGAAGGGGTCTTCTCCACATTGTATGTTACAGTTCTTTCCATAGATATTCAATAGGATTCAAATCGGGTCTTATTGAAGGCCGCTTCAGAACAGTTCATTGTTTTCTTCTTAGCCACTCTTGGGTGCATTTAGTTTTGTGTATTGGGTCATTATCTTGTTGGAAGATCACGACCTGAGACTGAGACAGAGCTTTTTGACATTCGCTCCAAAATGTCTTGATAGTCCTGAGATGTTGTTGTTCTCTGCACAGACTCGATGCATTCCATACCAGACTCGGCAAAACAGCCCCAAAACATAGCTGAGCCACCTCTATGTTTCACAGTAGGTATGGTGCTCTTTTCTTTAAAAACTTAATTTTTTGTCTGTGGAAACAGGGCTGATGTTAGCCTCCAGTTTTGCCTCATCTGTCCAAATGACATTTTCATAAAAGCATAGTGGCTTGTCAACATGCATTTTAGAAAATTTCAGTCTGTTTTTTTTTTTTTTATGATGATTTTCTTTCAACAGTGGGTTCCTCTGGATTCTTCCTCCTTTGAGCCCACCGTTACTCAAAAATTGAGGGATGGTGCGATCAGGCACTGATGGACCTTGACGTTGGAGTTCAGCTTGCATCTCTTTGGAAGCTGTCCTTGGATTTTTGTCTACAATTCTAACTGTCCTCCTGTCCATTCTGGGGTGGATTTTCCTCTTGAGGCCATGTCCAGAGAGATTGACTGCTGTCCCATGGACCTTAAACTTCGTAGTAATATTTGCAACTGTTATCACAGGAACATCAAGCTGTTTGGAGACGGTCTTATAGTCTTTCTCTTTAACATGCTTGTCTATAATTTTTTTTTTCTGATCTCCTCAGACAACTCTCTCCTTCACTTTCTCTGGTCCATGTTCAGTGTGGGACACTTGATGATACCAAGCAGCAGAGTAATGACTTTTCTCCATGTAAGTCGGCTGGATGACTGATTACACAATTGGAGATGTGTGTGCCACTAAATAAAGAAAATAGATATTCTGAAAAATCACTGTTAGCAGCAGAAGATCATTTGCCGGTTGTGCAGCTCCAGTGACTGATGTGAGCTCAATTAACTTAAACCGTCTTCCGTGTTACAGTGTGCCCCTTTCTTTTCTTTAAGTGCAGTGAAAACACAGGAAAATGGCTGATATATTCATCTTTCCTGTCTGTGACATTCACAACTTTAGAACAGAATACGCTAGAGCAATTGCAGATTTATTAGTCAGTAAATGACCGGTTTTGTTTGGCATGACACCAGCAGGAGAACCACCACGAAAGAGACTAAGAGAACAGCAAGCAGCACAGCCACCACTCCTCACTGCCATCATAGACATTCATCCATTTTTCCTTTCTCTTAATTATTATTTTGAAGACACAAAGGATGATAAAAAAAATCAAGTCAAAAAATCAGAAAAGAAGCAGCAGCAGCAACTGCACAGTTTAGCTACTTAGAAACAGATTAGAGATCTATTACTTCAGACATTAGGGACAGTTGGCATGTCTATCTGTAGCATGTGTTTCATGAGAACCAAATGACCTCGAGCAACCAAATTATAAACAAAGTTTGTTTGATTTTATAACACATAAAAGTGAGGTATATTCCCATCCAGTGGCAGGGGGTAAAGTAAGCAGCAGTGAAAATGGTATAGGAAAGCAAAGCATACTAGAAGGACATTGATGCAGCACAACCTCCCCTCCTCCCAACTGCCACAGACATTTATGTGTTAAATCATTAATATCACTAAGGAAGTTGACTCATGGGAGTCACTTTTCATTAACCACAAACCACTAGTTGTGCGATCAAGTCTCCGTAAGAACAGAGAAGTGGAATAAGAATTTACTGAATATAATTTAATAATCTAAAATGTTATTGCTTAGCATGTAAAAAAGGCACCATGCAATTATTTTCTCATTGCGTTTTTATTTCTTATGTTAATGCTGAAGTTGTGATTTTTCTCTTTTTGATGCTGATTTTATAGTTTGTTTTTTTTTTAAAGCATGGTTAAGCCTTTTTATCATGCTAGTATTTTTCTTTTAGCTCTCCATGGAAAAGTTTTACTACCCCATGTAAGCAGGAGTATCATTTTATAAGGAAACAAAATTCTGTGTTTCCTCCAGTGTACCAAAGATCTGCAGGATAGGTGAACTGGAATGCCTAAGTTGTCTGTATGGATGTGAGGAGGTGGCACCCCGTTTAGTCCTGGCTCCTGCCTTGCACCCAATGCTGCTAATACAGTTTTTGACCATCTGTGATCCTAAAGTGAATTACCCAAGTTGAGTAAAAGGTTAAAATGAATAGTACAGAAATTAGCAATGATAAAGTGAATGAATCAAGGAGTTAAATAAAAACACAGGAAAAGATCTATGACTGACTAAGCAATTGAAGTGCAACTCTGCGGCCATTGCAATAGCCTGTCTAGACGGGCTTTTATTTTTCGACTTGGTCATATTGACACAGTGTTAACATAAGGAGTAACCTTAGAAGGCAATTTTGAGAAATTAATAATTAAATAATCATTTTGTAATATTCAGTTTTATTAACTTAAGCACCACATATGCTCATGAAAAAGATCATTCTTTAAATGAAAAAAAAAAAAGGATTTAAACCTTTCATATTTATGACCAGCTATGTTATATAGGTTGGAGACGGTGGCACTGACCAGAAAGCAGGAGACAGAGCTGGAGGTGGCAGAGTTAAAGATGCTAAGATTTGCACTGGATGTGACAAGGATGGATAGGATTAGAAATGAGTACATTAGAGGGTCAGCTCAAGTTGGACGGTTGGGAGACAAAGTCAGAGATGCGAGATTGCGTTGGTTTGGACATGTGCAGAGGAGAGATGCTGAGTATATTGGGAGAAGGATGCTACGGATAGAGCTGCCAGGGAAGAGGAAAAGAGGAAGGCCTAAGCGAAGGTTTATGGATGTGGTGAGAGTGGACATGCAGGTGATGGGTGTAACAGAGCAAGATGCAGAGGACAGAAAGATATGGAAGAAGATGATCCGCTGTGGCGACCCCTAACGGGAGCAGCTGAAAGAAGAAGAATATATTTATTACAGGTTGCCTCACAGCTCTTATTGCCTAAATTCATATTCCAGCTTGGGTCAGGTTTTGCTCTGACATATCAGTTACATGTTCATTTTGTTTAACTGGTGACTGAGAAAGTGTGAGTTTGTGTATGAGTGTGCCTAGTTCCCTATCTTCCCACATAGCTACTAGTATTGCCAGAATAGAAAATGGTAGTTTAGAAAATAGATGGGTGGATGGGTATTGATTACAACAGTAAAAAAAAAAAAAATATATAAACTGTGTTCCCTGAATTCCGGAGAATGTTAACTGATTGCGTCATTTTGCATGCTAACGACCCAATCAAAACTGGATGGTCATCTGAATGTGCCAAAGTACACATTATATAGCCATCATCTGCCCAAATTTATGAGCTCACCTTTATAAGAGTTATCTTTCTTTGTTAAAGGTTACTGACAATATAAAGGATTCAAAGGTATGTGATGTCTAACTAGAGAGCTTGGAGTCTTTTCTTTACCTCATAAAATGATTTAAGTGGAGGAGTGTGCACGTGCAGAAAAGGTTCCTCACCTACTTGAAAAGTCTGTAAATACCTAAATATACTGTAAATGTTAGTGTGTGATGAGTGGCCTGGAGTGTTGGGCAGATTTTAAATAAATAATCGGACACTGATGATTGTGAACCTGCTTCACTGAGGGGACAGTTGGGGGTGCCTGGCTGATTACGTATGCATGTGCGAATGCAAGCATCAGTCAGGTGCCTCATTATTTCCTCAGAGGGAGCGATACTTCACATCTGCACCCAATTAGGAAAGCTGAATCTACTGTAAGAGGAGCCTACATGGCAGGAGGGCCAGATAACAAAAGAGAACAGACAGACAAATAAAAAGAGACGGAGGTTAAAGGACAGGGAGAAAGGCAGAAACAGGAGAGAGCTGGTGTGGAGAAGAGGAGACAGGCAGGCAGGGTGGGAAGAGGGCCTCTAGGGAAGTATGAGGCTGACATTCAGTGGCTGTAGAGTGGCCCGGAGCTCACTCCCTACCCCTTTGCTGCCTGTGTGTGTCCTCATTTGCCGGGCTCATCTCAGTTATGATTATCAACAGCGGCGGGTTAAAGAGGCTCCGAAACAGAACCGGGAGCATGGAACCAACCTGCACCATCACTTAGTGATAAAGGTTAATATCAGCTTTAGAGGATTTCATATAATATACTGTATATATTGTTGAATGCACTTCCCAAATATCAAGTTCAAAAGAAAAACAGCACCAACGTTTCCCTTGTAAAAAGAAGCATTTTGGAGCTTCCAAACATCCATCAATCCGATTCCTGATTTTATTGATTTGTCACTCTCACATTTGGGTATATAGAGAAATGCAGCTCAGTGAGTAGCCTGTACTGTCCAATTAAAACATATACATTAAAATAGATTTAAAATATTAAGAGGTGCAGATAGAGGTATTATTATTGTTAAACAATAATTAAAAATATAAATAATAGATTACTATTTTTACAATTTTGAGGAATGCCTGACAAGATGATCTTTAGTTATTTTTTTTGGGATAGAAGAGAGCTGGTCTCAATCCTGACTGCACCGTTGGCTATAGGACAGGAATCCACTCTAGCCAGAGAATTGCTTTATGGATCATTCCTTATCCAATTATAATGTGTTTAGCGTGGGTGTAGGCACCTCAATGCCTAGAACTAGATAGAATTCTGTCAGACTTTCAAACCTAACCCATTTTCCATTATATTCCACATAGTGAACAAGGAATTGACTTGCACATCCCAGACATGTAAACTGAAAATTAAATTAATTTAACACCTCAAAGTACGCAGTCACAGGCTATTATTGCATCTTCACTTTCTTCCTTGAGCAAATAGGCTTTTACAACTGCAAAGGTCTCTGCTGAGCGTGGGATGATGATGCTTTTCTCATTGATGTAAAATGGGTTGCTGGAAGATGCTAGAACATGAACAGACGAACCTGGTCAATAACTGAGCCAAGAATATGTGGAGGATGTGGTCAAACATTTCAGCCAAGACAAATGGGGAGAGAAAAAAATAAAGGCAAAAATTTTGCCTGAGTGATACCTTAAAAGAAGTCCATAAACAGAGGAGAATGTGCTAGAGGTAGAAGAAACAAGAATTTACATTGAAAGACAAAGGACTGAATGAGTGGAAAGAGTGATAAAGGAATTAGGACTCAAGTTGGCTCCAGGTGATACTTAAGTCACTGCAGATATTGGGCAGTACGTAGGTCATTGTCCGGAATTAAGCTTAAAAGTTAAATGCTTTTGTGACTAGAACTGATTTGTTAATTGTGTAATTCGTTGGAACTTGTTCATAGTAACTGTCAGGGTCACTATGCCCAACACTCGAATGTTAAGTTGACTCCCTAATTGTTTGCAAACTGAGGATGGACCAGCAACGAGTGAGAGACATAACAGCAAGCTATGGGATGCTAAAAAGTAGTTAAGTACACATTTACTGAAGAAAAAAAAAATAACACAAAACATAGAGACTTTACTAGTGCAGTTAAAATCAATCAGTATGCCCATAAAGGCATTGCAAACAAGAGTGTTCAATAAATTATTAAAACCCACTAAAAAATAGCAGGCCTAGCCATAGAGTAGCAATCCTTAAGTGTGTTGTAGTACTCCATCTGTTGAGAGAACCCCGTTACATATCTCACCCCTTTACCATTCAGGCATTCTTGCAGCTGTAAGTTTGCTCTTATTAGCTACATCTATGCACTAATGCCTGCATGTGACTGTCCACAGTTGATCCTCTGATGAGCTCTATATCCATCTTGCTAGATGTCAGCAGGCACACCCTTTGACCTTGAACTATCCTTCTGCTACCCCCCCGTCTGTACTCACAGAACAATCTCGAGTCCATGCTGTCTCCCCTGCCCCTTACTGCAGTGGGGTAGGATTGACGGTGCTCTCCTTGAGGATTCTCTTCTATGCCTAGGAGACAACTGCACTCACAGTGCAGCCCTTTTTTTTTTATCTGTGTCTCCCATCCTTTAATTTTTCAACCTGGCTAACCTTAATTCAGATTGTCTTCTGAATAGTGAACACCTTCTCTTATTCTTCTGATCTTTTTTGTTTCTTTTTCCTCTACTTTTTCTCCCTCTACTGTACTTTGACCTACAGAGCTGCTACTCAGAAATTGACGCACCAGCTCGCATGTGCATAATTAATTACTCCCTTCCACCTTTATCTCTCTGTGGTCACATGCCTTTCCTCCATGCCTACACCACCGACACAGAATAACACTAATTATAATAACAAAATTAAACTGCACCTTATCCTTCTGCCGCAGACCCTAGGCACGCTATGCCATGTTAACAGTAATAAACACGGCATAAGGACACTTGTTTTGAGAGTGCCATATGTTTAAGCTAGCTGTCATGGGTTGGTAGCAGTACAGCACCCTCAGTGTCCTCAAATCAGAGTAGAATGCAGAGAAACTGAGCGGTGGTGGTGGTAAAATGCAAAATCTTTACAATGTACAAGTATCAAAAGTGCTTAATATGCGGCAGTTTCAAATTTTAGATGAGTTCATATAAGTCACAAAATGCTATGAGACTGCTCTTCACAGGTTCACGTCAGGGTTCTCCGTGACTTAATGAATCATGGATTACAGGTTGCCAGTTTTGTTGATCTTCTACTAATAGCATCAGATCTCCATGAGGTGTTCCTTGCCTCTGGGCCCTTATCTCAATATGTCTCGCTAGGAAGGACCGTGAATGAGTTTGCTCTGTATGCTTTTCTAGGATTGGCAATATGGGCCCCCAGCCTCTCACGGTAACCCTGACCGCTTAATTTTACTCAGCATTTCTTCCTTTTCTTTAGTTTTTCACTGTTAGAGTTTAGATACATGTCAGTTTAGATACATGTCAGTTGTAGGCAGGAACTAGGAGACATCATGCAGAGACTGCAGTAATGAAAAGCTACTGAGAAGCCCAACATCTGAAACCTTTATAAGGCCAAACACATCCTCTGTTCAAGACCATACAGCAGCGTCAAAGACAGGATTATTGCTGTTTCCATGATTCTAGGGAAAACTTATCATGATGCTGACAATGAAGAATAAAAAGCTCACAATTTCCATAGATAAGTAAGTCATTAGGAACAACACCTCTTCCATAAAACTCCATCTAAAGCTAAACCAGCAGTTAATGTAACCCTACTGTGTGACATAGACGGAAAAAAAATAACATGTTAAAGCATAATCTGGAAATGAATGGCTGGCTAAACTATCTGTTCATATGAACTACTACTCTACAGCTGCAAGGTTGTATTTTTGACATCTTTCATGAGGTCACAGTTGAAATGTGGTAACCATTCACTTCTTTTCTTTTCAAAGAGTTGCTTTTAATATTCTAAACTGAAGTAAGGGAAAGAGCATGCCTGCAAATTAAAAGCAAGTGGTAACTGGTTTGTTGACTCATGGCTTGTAAAGAAAGGCTTTCTGTTGATTAAGTCTGTGCAAAGGAAAACAGAATATCTTGGAAAGTCTGGAACTTAAATACATAGTCAGCCCAAACAGAATTTGTCAGTGCTCAGTGTGGTTAATTGAAGAGCACTTCTCACCTAACCTCATCTAATGTAGATTAACAACTGTGACATCTCAGAAGCACTCGATATATTTGTGAATGACACTAGATGGAGAAAGTCCAGTTGCTAGCAAGGGACTTTCAGCCCAGGTGTGACTATGAGTGGGTCAGTGCCCACCTAACAAGCTTCTCTAGTCATCCAATAAAAATCAGTAAAAGTAAAGTTTTGGCTTATTTTGGCATTTAGTTGCTCTTCTTATATATCTACATGCCCCTCCCAGGATGACATGCTAGTAACATCAATGATTGTCGGCAGCAAAGGTGACATTAGGTTAGCACGGGTTAGTGGTAAGGTCAGGAGGAGGGTCTGGGATAGAGCCAGACTTGGAGTGACAGGTGGAAAGTCTTTGTGCATGCCTATGTGGGTATGTCCTTCCATTACAAATGACCATCTAAACACCAATGGCAAGAAGTACAGGTCTGGAAGGAAGCACTTCAAATTCCTCAAGTTTTACAGGTGTCCACAGAGAGACCTGGGATAAAGAAACCCTGTTGCACAAAGGAAAAGGGCATGCAGTTCAGTATTTGGCCTTGAAGTAACACCAGAATTATAGGGAAAGTCTGCCATCTTCCAT
Source organism: Erpetoichthys calabaricus (assembly GCF_900747795.2). Taxonomy (NCBI): domain Eukaryota; kingdom Metazoa; phylum Chordata; class Cladistia; order Polypteriformes; family Polypteridae; genus Erpetoichthys; species Erpetoichthys calabaricus. The sequence goes on along the minus strand of NC_041401.2, from coordinate 157,954,146 downwards.
GCAAGCATAAAATGGTTAATGTTAATGTTACAGAGATGTTACAAATTTTTGTTTTATTATTTTCGCAATAAGTTTTTGAACATATTTAAGCTGTTTTCAAAGGGCAACAATTTGAATTTTATGTAGGATGCAGAGGGGACACCATTGGAGGTTTAAGTCCTGAGGCAATTGTATTTGGATTCACTTGTCCTTCTCTTTAAATGGGAAGTTTAGAGAATCATTGGAAACTGATTTTCGGAACTTGTTTTTTCTGTAGGGTTTCAGATGAACCTGAACATATGATGGCAACATCATCCAAGATAGGATGCCTGTCTGACATGGAATTGTCGTACACACATCCAAGCTCTCGTATACCAGGCCAGTTTCGAGTGTTCGTTAAACCTTTTGAATGTGGGAAGGAAAAGGAGTGCTATGAAAATAAACCTACAAAATTCAATAAATCACTATAATTTTATTTTTCTACTTTCAACGAGCATAGTGCTGCATGTTGGTGCACAGAACACTTAATATTAGCAATTAGTCATTAAAATAGCCAGTGTGTTTTATGTACCTTGTGTCATCTTCTTCTTTGTACATTGTGACCTTGTACATATTTCATGAAACAGGCAGTGAGGTATACGGAAAGATTTTGAACGGTAAACCTCACAATCACTGGCTAAAATCAGACCTTTCTGTGCTCTACATGTTAAAAAAAAAAACAAAAAACAAATATATATATATATATATATATATATATATATATATATATATATATATACATATATAATATATACAGTGGACCCTTGACTTACGAACTCAATTTGTTCATGAGGGCTGGTTGTAACTCAAGTTGGTTGTAAGTCAAGACTATTTTTCCCATAAGAAATAATGGAAATACCCATAATGCGTTCCGTACCTCCCACAGCAACACTTACTTAACCTTTTCATAATAAAAAAGGGTTGTATAATGTGCATAATTTACCAAAACACCAATAATTTTTCTAATGTACTAACCAAAAAGTTATAAAAAGTGCCTAGCCTACCAGAAACAACAATTTCATACTGTACTCACCATTTAATTTGACATCTTTGGGCTGCAGGAAGGGAGGAGGAGGAGAATGAAATGGAAGGTGGTTATTGTTTGGAAGGAGCCTCCTTATACAAATCTTTTCTTTGTAAAATTGTTGAGGTGGTGGATTTCGAAATGCTGTACATATTAGCGAGATCGGTCACACGAACACCACTCTCATATTTCCACACAGTTTCCTTCTTTGTTTCGATTGTGATCGCTTTCTTTACCTTCGTTACCTTCTCTTCCTCCCTTAGGAATTATCGAAAAAAATTATATAAATCACTGCACTGACCGAAATTACGTCCACAAACACATGTATCTGGGCTCTGACTGACGCTTACAAATGCTCTCGGCAGTTTGTTTACAATCGCGCAAGCGGATACACGTGACCGCATTCAGGTTGTAACGCAAGATGTTGGTCGTAAATCAAAACAAAAATTTTGGTCGTAAATCAAGTTGTTCGCATGTCAGGCCGGTTGTATATCAAGGGTCGACTGTATATATATATATAAACAATTTTGAAGAATACTGATCTCATAGGTCACCTTGACAAAAGATACAGTGACTTTTGAGGGGCCAGTTGCTATTATTTTTGCATATCATTGGGTTCATTTCATTAGACAGCGGGCTTGCTTCATTGATTTTCTTTTGTTTTAGTGCTGCAGGTGGAGAAATTTTCGACTTCTGCGCTTCAGAAGAAACGCTTACAGAGAGAGAAATCACTCGAGTTCTCTGGCAGACCTTGGAAGGTGTTCAGTTTCTTCATCATAACAACATTGTGCATCTGGACCTGAAGGTGCGTCATTTATCATGTTATTGTGTTATCAGCATCATTAAAGAAGATTGGAGCTTCTTAATGTATTAACATAATTACATTACTTACATGAAATATGATTGAGAGAGGCTCATACAAATTATAAATAAATAAAAAATATGCAACATAAGGACGGCAGTAATTATCACTCCTTAACAGCCCACAAACATACAGAAATATTCATCTGATTAATGAAGAAGTCTTTGAGGGTCAATATGCTAAGTTCTTGCATTCCGCAACATGTTGGTAAGTATTGTTATGAAATATGAAAAGTCCTGGTTTAGACTGAGCTAAGTCATTTTAGATGAAAGGAGGGGGAGCAGAGGAGTTAGCCCTATATCCTCAAACTGATTAGAAGATGTTGATTTTCTTAATGAACTAGACAACAGATATAACTTGTTTTATGTGATTTAATAATGGGGATTTACAGCTCCTTCTACAGTCTGAAGGTAACTATTAATTTCATGTTTCTCTAAAGACAAATCTCCACTATGTGCAGTAGAGATGTAAATTGCTCATTCTATAAAAAAATCCTGAGCAGCACCCTGGATGTTTAGCCTAAAGTTTACTAAATCAAAATAGACAAGGCAAAAGAATTGGGTATGGGCAACACAGAGTAACACTTTTGAGGTATAATTGGCAACCGCTGTTGGAATGGGCCTTTTATTGCCAATCCATGTGAACTAAGTTGACTTAAAAAAAACAATAGACAGATGGACAGTTATTTACTGTAAAATCTCTTCAGAGACTGTTTGGGTTCTAATACACTGGTCCTTCACAAAAGTTATACCTTGAAATATAGAATAAAGCATCCAGCCATTTTCTGTAATTGTTTATTATAACACAGGATTAAAAGGGACCACAGTCCGACCAGAAAAGCTTGTTCTCAAGGTCTAGCCAAACAACAAAACTGACCATAAACCAGAATCCTCACAAAAAAGTCATTCAAATGAGACTAGAATGTGAATTGCACTGTGGTAATGCCTTGGCCAGTTCTTGTACCTTTGTCTTTGGAACTGTGAGGCAGCAGTGTGTTTTGCTCAGCTGCACCAGCATGATGCCACCACAGTTTTAGGACATGTGAAAATTTAGCAATGTGCCCCCTACAGTTTTGGGGCTCATGTTGTTATAACGGTCATAGGCTGCCCCCAAGACTTGCTGTTTTCAAGATTTAAAATTTCACTCTAATAAAAAAAAAAAAACAACAATTATAGAAAAAACCAATGGGGACAGTAGTGAACAGCCCCAATCGGCACCAACAGCCCAGCCTATCCCACCATCTCAGAATCATCTTAACAAAGGGGTTCCTATATTGTTGAAAGTTACTAACTGGGTGAGCACAAGAGGAGAGAGAAGAATTGGAAAGGGGAAAAATTACGGATTAAGATTAGTAGCATGACATTCATTGTAATACTTTACTGAATATAATGAAGAATATATACTAAATATGGAAATAACATAATCAGAAAATATGCTAGATTAAAGAATATTTTTTATTCACTTATTCTCTACAAGATACTGGAGTTGTAACTAAAATTATGTTCAAAGAATGTATGCTGAATGTGAAAATAAAATAATTCTAAATTTGGTATATCATTATAAAAGCATGCTTAATGTTTCTTTAAGTAGGAGCAAGAAAAACAGAAAAAAACAGTGACTACCATTTTCTTGAGCAGACCTTCAGGACACATCACTTCTGATGCCAATATGCTTATTGAAGTCAAATTAAAGAGTCACATGTATGATAGGCAATGGCTCCTGTGTTCTTTGGCTAGAAGAATCTAATTAACAACATTGTTCAGCAGATGGCATTTTTCACCAGTTCTATCTTAAAACTGCTGCTCTAGATCACCTGACCTAAACGTTCAGTGACATGTGGTGCAGTATTCCAAATGGATGAATCTTCTAACCACAGCTCCATTTTCTGGGTAGAGCAAAACAGAACTGTTTTTGTTGCAGCTGTGTAGAAGTCTACTAATTTCAGTGTAAGCAACATTAATAGCCATTCAAGCACTGACCTTCCTACACTTCTTGCTTACTCTGTTAAAAGGCCATTGGGTTGGGATGAGCCTTCTGTTGAATAGACATCACTACATGTGGCTGGGGATAAATGATTACACCTGTGTGGCAGTTTAAACTGCTGCATGACAAATGTAAAATAAATAAATAAAGAAGGAACATACCTGGGGTCAGATTTATAAAACTGAAACATGAAAGTTTTGTGGAAAGTTATGTACGCAACTACATACCTAAAATAGAATCTGTACATCATGTTCATCAGTTTTGCGTTTCAATAGGTTTGTCATGTCAACACACATTCTAATAACAGCTCGATGATGTGAATCATATGCATGAGTCATCATTTAGCTGGTTTGCCTGCATTTCCCAACATGATGAAGGGTGTCCCCAAGATATCCCATAAATAAATTTTTCAATATCCGAAAATATCAGAAATGTGAAATACTTCTGTTCCCAAAAATTTTGGATTAGGGATACTCGACCTGTACTCACTTTTGACCGTGGTGACTGAGTCATTGAGGTACAGAACAATGTAAGTGAAAAAGGGATTTTGCACATTCTGATATACAGTATTTTCACTTTCCTCAAATTATTTTATATATTAATTCAATAAGTCTTTTTTGATGACCTAATCAATATGGTGTGATTGAGGATAAATATGAGCAGCACTAGAGTTTTATATTAATTGACTTTGTGGAACCACACTTTTGCTGTCACTGCTGTTAATTGCCAAATTTGTGCAAGTTTCACAATACAATACAATACAATACAATATAATTTATTTTTTGTATAGCCCAAAATCACATAAGAAGTGCCGCAATGGGCTTTAACAGGCCCTGCCTCTTGACAGCCCCCCAGCCTTGACTCTCTAAGAAGACAAGGAAAAACTCCCAAAAAACCCTTGTAGGGGAAAAAATGGAAGAAACCTTGGGAAAGGCAGTTCAAAGAGAGACCCCTTTCCAGGTAGGTTGGGCATGCAGTAGGTGTCAAAAAGAACGGGGTCAATACAGAATAAAAATTAAAATGCAGATGCAGAATTACAGATGTGAAATGTCCAAATATGTGGTTAGATTTTTCAATCTGACATTTAGCAAGTCATAAATTAGTCTCCTGAATCATTTCATTCGATTGAGGGTCATTAGGAGTCGGCCAATCCCACTAGCATCAGGTATGAGGCCAAAGCCAACTCTAGATGGACATCTTTGGGTTAAAGGGATACCCAGAAACCCCCACTGTCCCTAAGGTAATGTGAAAATGCATATAGGACAGGAACAGGATTCAAGTCCGGTCTTCTGGTGCTGTAGCAGGGAATTACTGAAACAAATATGTCAAATATAAGAAACTAAATCATTCATAATGATCAAATATTCATTTTTCATGCTTGAACCTATTTTCCCTTGAATTGTTTTTATCAGCTGGCTCAAAATATTTTTTTTCCATTGTTTACTTGGTTCTCAGCAGCAGCTTTAAGATGCAGGACCCCTGCCAAAACAAAAAGGAAGGTCCCAAAGGAAAGGGTGGTGGTCTCTTTTGTGTCTGGGTGGAGGTTTAGCAATGAAGAGTAGAGCTGGAGGAATGAGAGAGAGAGATTCCTGTTGGTGATACCGATACTGTACTTGGAAACCTGCAGTGCTAGAAAGCACACTGCTGGGAGTGGTGTTTGTGCCTCTTTTGCAATCAGTCCCCTGCGAAGTGCCATGTCTTCCCCAAAGTAGTGGCTTCATGAGCCATTTTGAGCAAATATTTTCCAGACTGAATTGTCGTAAATCTTGAGAATTTTAAAATAACCATAAAGGTAGATGTAGACATTCATTTTGTATTGATTTGCTTTTATCCCTGGATCAAGTAATAGTGTTTATTCAATGTAGTGACTTTCTGATAAAAAAATTTAAAAAAAAAAAAAAAAAAAAGAGCTATGCATGGTGTCCGTCTCTGCTCTCACCTGATTTACGTTTTTTATGGGAATAACAAATGAGGGTAGCAGTAGCCAAAAACCGGAGCAGAAAACGACAAAATGCTGAAGATCATCTCTATACAGTATATCTAAAATCCAATGTCTGTCTGTATGTCTGTCTGCTTTTCATTGGAGAACTACTTAACAGATTTGGATTGGGTTTTTCTCTATAATTTGCTTGAACATTCCGGTTGATTTTGCGACTTCTGCCATTGCGCTGAATATCATAGTTCGCTTGCAGGAGCAATTTATTCATGCTAATCCGACACAGAGGCTGCGGGCTGAAGGGAGGGGGAAGCGTGACATCAGGAGTGGGGAGCTTGGCTGGGCCATCCTCACTCACACTCCAGACTCCGTTCAAATTGGTTTACTTCTGGCCACGTTTTGGAGCGGACCTTGCCTCCACTTAGCTAGTGATACCTGTTTGTTTATTGATTTTTAAAGTTTGTCCTGTTTCACTACCAGAGCTGCAGGGGACAGCTAGTTTTGGTATATAAAGTTTCTGTGAGGAAGAGACAGAGAGAAAGAGAAAACAAGGGCTTGCAGGGATGGCACAGGTGGTGAAGAGAAGCATAATTTGAGACTGTAGAGTGAAATATAAATGTCGAAGTGTAGGGTTCACTCTGATGGGGTGGAGAAAAAAAAGTCAGGAGAGAATCTCAAGAAAATGTGGATGAAAGATGTGGTAGAGCACATGGTGTCTTAAGGCCAGGTTATATTTAATGGTACGTGATATGTGAGCTACCGTCTATACTTGCGCGCATACTTTATGTATATCTGGAGGATTCCATCAGGTGGCAGTGTGAGACATCATCATGGTTAGAAAACAACCAAGTTTTGCTGTGTTGAAAGCTGAATGCAGAAAAATGTTGAAGATAAAAATTTCTTTACATTCTAATGCTGTTGTGAAGGTGCAAAAACAGACTTCAACAGCGACACAGAAGACAGTATGTGAGATCTTTAAATGAATTTCATCATTAAGCTATGCAGGAAATGGATGAAGAAAAGCACCACTGATTCTTTTGAATGTCAACATTTAAGTGTCACCACATAGAACCATTCATCAAACATCAAAGCACACGCATTGATCCTGTTGGAGCTGCAGTGCAACTTGCCATCACACAACATTATCTTGCAACGACTGAATCCCCACTTCTTTTCTCAGACATTTTCCCCTTTGCATGGACGTATCTGTCTCAAGTTTGCTTCCATTTCGTCTTGCATGTTTCCACCTCCACTTTCAAAGAGCTGGCGATTTGATGCCCAGTGTTCTTACAGGCATGTCTGTCACTACGGAAATGTTGACAGCAAGCAACAATGCTGATGTCATTGACCAAAACTTGAACGCACACGCCACCCAAATTTTTGCTGGTACTGCAACTCGTGCTCAGAGGATTCATCAAAAGAGTGCTGGGAAGGCAAGGCAGCCATGATGGGTGTGCATAAGCATTCTGAGCGTTGAGTATAAACCCAGCCTTATTCCTAAAGATATCCAAGAGCAAAGACTCAAAGAAGGATGTTTTTAACATTTTGACACCATTCCAGATTCTGTTCTATCTTTTATCATTTTCATTGACACTTTAGCATCATTCTCTATTGCTTTTTCCTTTTGTTTTCCCTACATGCAGCTTTCCTACATGCAGCTTAAAAGTGCTACTAGTTTTGTCACCATTACTCAATACGTTCTCTTCAAGAGCAGTTCACGCCCACCACACCTTTTTTTCTTTTGGCGCCTGTTGTGCAGTTCTGAACACACTTCTCATTCTTTTCTTGTTTCCAAGCTCCTGCCTGTATCTCCTTTTATGGAAATTCTCTTTGCTTCCTTGTAACCAACCTTGTCTCTTTCTGGCCTTATTTTTCATCACTGCCTAAATCACATTTTAGTTCTCCCAAAATCGCCACTCCTGTGCTTTCTGCCCAGCTTCAGTCATCTGTTTTGTCTAAGGGTAAACTTGACATTCAACCCTGATGCTTCTGAAACCTCACTTGCTGTTGTGCCTGAAGTCTCAACAAATTCAGTCATGTAAATTTAGTTTTTCATGAGTGTGTACTCTTTTTTTTACTTTATCATTCATCCATCCGTTTTCTGAGTCCCCATTTTGAGTGCAGAGCTCTTAAAGTTCAGAACTTGTGCTGGCAGCAAAGAGTGTAAGGCAAGAATGAGCAGGAATCCCTGACACTGGGCCAATTTAATTCAATGTATTTTTATAAAGTGCGTCATACAATAATTACAAATGCTGTATAGTTAAAACGACTCAAAGTAACTGGTAGCTAAAACACGACATAATGGCGTCTTCAGGAGAGAATAATGCTGTGCAGTGTATAGAAAGAAAAATGTAAAATATTCACTTTTTTAAAAAATACTCCTAAAACTTTACTGGAGGATTCAAGAGTCCACACTAGACATATTTTACAGCACAAATGAAAAAGTAATCTAATTTAATATTTACCTAATAGCATGTCTTTAGGTCCCTGAAGCAAATTGACAGCATTTGTAAGCCCCACACAGATCATCCACAGAACAAGATTTGAACTCCGGGGCAATCCAACTTCAGGGTAGCCTTTATTACCACCCCATAGTAGGATACTCTCCCTTTTCTTGGCAACGCTTTCACATTTGATCCTTAGCTTTTTTTGTTTTAGTTAATTAAATGCCAGGTTTAGATAGATTTTATTTTAATGGTATTAAAGAAGTAAGTTGATACGTAACATGAGATTGTTCTCATTCGATCCATTCAAAGAAGCAGACTGGTTGCTGCATTTAATGTCTGTAAGCGCAAATGTTTTAGTTTGGCATTCGCTTCATAGCAGGGGCATCAAACTCAAGTTTTATTCAGGGCCAAAAAATTAATATTTTATATACCCAACACAGAGCGGAATATATTGACAAACAACTACCATCACGATTTCTTTACAAACCCTACGCGCACATGCCTCCATGCTCATCACAAGTGTTTATTTGTGCAGCACTGCCCACTTCAGCTGCTTATAGTTAGAATGGAAACTGTCTGCTCAAAATGACCCAACAAGAAAAAGTGAAAAGAAGGTGACATGCCACACTGCCAAAGATGTGACAATCTCATGAAAAAGAGGAAAGCTCGACTTCTCACACATGCACATTGCTGCTGCTCTTCTGCTCACTTTTTAAAGGTGTCAGGACTTGCCACCTTTTCCACAGCTCACGTGACTGCTGCTACCACCCTTCATGGTGTTTTTTTGTTTCTGCTGACTCAGTTGTTGCGTGTGTGGTTAGAAAATGTACTTACTTATCAACCCATGTGAAATATGTTCACTATCTGTTTATGACCAACTAAGAAAGTGGTCTTTGCAATCTATCAACAGCGAAATTACACCTGTTTTTCTAATGTAGGCAAGTGCCATCCATGATGCACGTTAATCCACATTTTAAAGGATGTACTTTGCCTCATCTTTGGACTTTATGCTATGACATTTTTTTTTTTTAAACTCATTCCCATGGCTGCTATTAGTTTTCTTAACCTACTGCAATGTTGGAGAAAAGTTGATAAAAAGAGACACACATTGAAATGTATAGCAGTAGATACTGGAAATACATTTTAATGTAATCTGGTTAAATTATATATATTAATTATATATACAGTGGGTACGGAAAGTATTCAGACCCTCTTCAATTTTTCACTCTTTGTCATATTGCAGCCATTTGCTAAAATCATTTAAATTAATTTTTTCCCTCATTAATGTACACACAGCACCCCATATTGACAGACAAAAAAAAGAATTTTTGAAATTGTTGCAGATTTATTAAAAAAGAAAAACTGAAATATCACATGGTCCTAAGTATTCAGACCCTTTGCTCAGTATTTAGTAGAAGCACCCTTTTGAGCTAATACAGCCATGAGTCTTCTTGGGAAAGATGCAACAAGTTTTTCATACCTGGATTTGGGGATCCTCTGCCATTCCTCCTTGCATATCCTCTCTAGTTCTGTCAGGTTGGATGGTAAACGTTGGTGGACAGCCATTTTTAGGTCTCTCCAGAGATGCTCAATTGGGTTTAAGTCAGGGCTCTGGCTGGGCCATTCAAGAACAGTCACAGAGTTGTTGTGAAGCCACTCCTTCGTTATTTTAGCTGTGTGCTTAGGGTCATTGTCTTGTTGGAAGGTAAACCTTCGGCCCAGTCTGAGGTCCTTAGCACTCTGGAGAAGGTTTTTGTCCAGGATATCCCTGTACTTGGCCGCATTCATCTTTCCCTCGATTGCAACCAGTCGTCCTGTCCCTGCAGCTGAAAAACACCCTCACAGCATGATGCTGCCACCGCCATGCTTCACTGTGGGGACTGTATTGGACAAGTGATGAGCAGTGCCTGGTTGTCTCCACACATACCTCAGTGCAAGACACATGACAGCCCGCATGGAGTTTGCTAAAAGACACCTGAAGAACTCTGAGATGGTGAGAAATAAGATTCTCTGGTCTGATGAGACCGAGAGAGAACTTTTTGGCCTTAATTCTAAGCGGTATGTGTGGAGACAACTTGTCCAATACAGTCATCACTTGTTCAATACAGTCCCCACAGTGAAGCATGGCGGTGGCAGCATCATGCTGTGGGGGTGTTTTTCAGCTGCAGGGACAGGACGACTGGTTGCAATCGAGGGAAAGATGAATGCGGCCAAGTACAGGGATATCCTGGACAAAAACCTTCTCCAGAGTGCTAAGGACCTCAGACTGGGCCGAAGGTTTACCTTCCAACAAGACAATGACCCTAAGCACACAGCTAAAATAATGAAGGAGTGGCTTCACAACAACTCTGTGACTGTTCTTGAATGGCCCAGCCAGAGCCCTGACTTAAACCCAATTGAGCATCTCTGGAGAGACCTAAAAATGGCTGTCCACCAACGTTTACCATCCAACCTGACAGAACTGGAGAGGATCTTCAAGGAGGAATGGCAGAGGATCCCCAAATCCAGGTGTGAAAAACTTGTTGCATCTTTCCCAAGAAGACTCATGGCTGTATTAGCTCAAAAGGGTGCTTCTACTAAATACTGAGCAAAGGGTCTGAATACTTAGGACCATGTGATATTTCAGTTTTTCTTTTTTAATAAATCTGCAACAATTTCAAAAAATTTTTTTTGTCTGTCAATATGGGGTGCTGTGTGTACATTAATGAGGGAAAAAATTAATTTAAATGATTTTAGCAAATGGCTGCAATATGACAAAGAGTGAAAAATTGAAGGGGGTCTGAATACTTTCTGTACCCACTGTGTGTGTGTATATATATATATATATATATATATACAGTAATCCCTCGCTATATCGCGCTTCGCCTTTCGCGGCTTCACTCCATTGCGGATTTTATATGTAAGCATATTTAAATATATATCGCGGATTTTCCGCTGCTTCGCGGGTTTCTGCAGACAATGGGTCTTTTAATTTCTGGTACATGCTTCCTCAGTTGGTTTGCCCAGTTGATTTCATACAAGGGACGCTATTGGCAGATGGCTGAGAAGCTACCTGGCTTACTTTTCTCTTTCTCTTGCGCTGACTTTCTCTGATCCTGACGTAGGGGGATTGAGCAGGGGGGCTGTTCGCACACCTAGACGATACGGACGCTCGTCTAAAAATGCTGAAAGATTATCTTCACGTTGCTATCTTTTGTGCAGCTGCTTCCTGAAACGACATGCTGCACGGTGCTTCGCATACTTAAAAGCTCGAAGGGCACGTATTGATTTTTGTTTGTCTCTCTCTCTCTCCCTGCTCCTGACGGAGGGGGTGTGAGCTGCCGCCTTCAACAGCTTTGTGCCGCGGTGCTTCGCATACTTAAAAGCCAAACAGCCCTATTGATTTGTTTGCTCTTTTCTCTATCTCTGTGACAGTCACTGCTCCTGACACGCACTCCTTTGAAGAGGAAGATATGTTTGCATTCTTTTAATTGTGAGATGGAACTGTCATCTCTGTCTTGTCATGGAGCACAGTTTAAACTTTTGAAAAAGAGACAAATGTTTGTTTGCAGTGTTTGAATAACGTTCCTGTCTCTCTACAACCTCCTGTGTTTCTGCGCAAATCTGTGACCCAAGCATGACAATATAAAAATAACCATATAAACATATGGTTTCTACTTCGCGGATTTTCTTATTTCACGGGTGGCTCTGGAACGCAACCCCCGCGATGGAGGAGGGATTACTGTGTGTGTGTGTGTATATATATATATATATATATATATATATATATATATATATATATATATATACACACAGTATATAGGAGGAATCTTTGAGAAAACTATTGATCATCACAGTCCATGTGTAACATGTTTTGAATATTGAAGGGGGCTTGTTTCATAGGTTTGGCCAACAGAAATAGACTGGGTCTCCACTGCTAGTCTATCCTTTAGTTTTGCAATTGGCTTCCGCTCCATCCCTTCCCTTTGTGTCCCTGGGCTCTCCTGTCCCTGCTATGCAATGCTTATATTGCATCAGTGAAATGACTACACAGGAAATATGAACTGAGAAAACTCAACTGGTATATTGCTTGACCATTCCATTTCACACCTTTGCAACAGCCTGTTTTCTTTTGACTGCTTGTCTAGAGTTAAGTGCTGTCTGAACTTTGCTTTTGTTTCAAGAGTCTCAGATTTTACTTAGTGATTTGGTGATTGCATTGATTCAACACCTTGCCTGCTTCGTTTCAAGAGTCTCAGATTTTACTTAGTGATTTGGTGATTGCATTGATTCAACACCTTGCCTGCTTCGTTTTTGTCTTTTAATTTTAGTTATGTCATTTTTGGAGGGGACAACTACTTTGACTGTTATTTTATGTATAGTATGACTTCTTGCCTGTTTTTTTGGTGTGTCTTTTGAAACCACAGACTTGTTTAAACATTTTTATTTACCAATGTGTGTACTTCTTCAGAGTCTTTTCCTAATCCGTTGTGTAACATAATGTGGTCACCGGCCTTTTGAATTGAAGATTTGGCTTAACTCACTCACTGGTCAAAAGTCTTTTTTGCAAAAGGTAATTCCTCTGTGAACAACCTTTCTCTCTCTCTCTCTCTCTCTTTTTATATATATATATATATATATATATATATATATATATATAATATTATGAAAACATGACATTTTTTCTCAGCTGTTACTACAAACTACATGGGATAAGTAACATAGTGTGTGAAAATATTTTTGGGTGAAATATTCCTTTAATGTGCATAGTAGGTCACGTGGCGGATGTTAGCCGACTTGCTGACCAACCATAAGCGTTACCTGGTAGGTAACCACCCATACAATCAGATTGTGATTCAGACTACGAATGCTGTGAATGTAATTACCCCGATCTACATGCTGTCAAATGAACAAACCACATGCCGTGGCGCAACGTTAGGGGCTTCGCCTCTAGCGCTGACGTCCGAGGTTCAATTCCCGAGAGGGAGTGCAGTAGAGTGTGTATGCCTGATGAGCCCAGAATTAGGGTGAAACACGTGTCGCGTACGCTTTGCATTATTTGACAGTAAACTATTTCAACCATATATATACACACGCACACACATTATATATACTATACACAAACATACACAAAAACATACAGTAAATCTTATCTGCTATCATAATAGTGTAACCGATTTAATGACACCCGCGATCTATAAACGCCAGTTCCTGGACAAGTTCCTCACTGAAGGCTGCGGGATGGGACAGGGGATACACATCAGAGGGCTGTATTCGCGATCATGTACAGCAGAAAAAAAATATTCTGAGGGGCCTATTGTGCATGAGCAACACATAAGAATGAACAATTAAAAGGTCTGTGATGCACTTATATATCTGGGGGTGCACATGTGCTACAGTGGATGAATGAACATGGGTCAACCTTGTGCCAAGAGGCATGGGTAAGCCATTGAACCCCGTTTGTGAAGGGGGCCGGGGCTTGCAATTGTTCCTTACAAACAAATAATTTCCAGCAACTGCAGGTCATAAGCTTACACTTACTAAGTGCCTGCCCATTGTACACACCCTTACCACCAGTTGGGTAGTTTAGTGAGGTCATCGTATCAGCCCCACTGTGGTCGTTTGCGGCCTCTGCCGTAGTGCCTTGATGCCAATCAAACTAAACTCTAGAGGAAGTAAAAGTCATGAAAAGGTTTCTGTAGGTGAACCTGTGAAAGGATCATTACCAAGCCTTGAGGGATAAGTGCTGGGGGCTGGCAAGTCCACCAGTCCTCCCCTCAAGCTGGCATCCTGCCAGAACCTAACTACACTTTTTTCCATAAGATCAATGCTTTAGTATGCCAAACCACATTTTCCATATCTGCGTGGTGTTTGAGAAACACAAACCCTGTGGATATCAAGAGTTGGCTGTAATATTATGGCTGTCATGATGTCACAGATCACATGTCATGTCCCTCAAATGTCAAGTGACCATTGCAGTGCTCATGAAAAATGGCACCAAAAACAAAATAAAATGTGATAAACAAATTAATGATGCATTCCTGTCACTGGCCAGGTGTACTGTCTGCAAAAGGGGCAGAAAATATTAGTGAGGCACAGGAGAAAGAACAGAGTCAAGGCAAAGCGAAAGTCAAAACCAAAAGTCAAAAAGAAAGAACCCTAGAGCCAAATCATACACCGAAAGGCAGAGCTTTGTTTCAGTATCCAGTAATAAGTCGCTAGGTTTGGTCCAGTCTCACCAATTACCCCAATGTCATGGCCCTAAAGATTATACCCTTAGCAACTAGGACCTGCATAATGACAGCTGAAACCACAAAATTGCCATCCCAGAATCAACACCTAGATGATTTGTATAGCCTCAGAAAAGCCCAAAAAGTTTTCAAAAGCAATAATATTGATAACACCACACAAACTAAATTTCATTTTTTACATTTTATTTTATTACAGTTTCATTTTAATGTGTAACATAGTTAGTACTTTTAGTGGGGGGGAAAAAAAGCAGCACCACTTACCAGATAGATAGATAGATACTTTATTAATCCCAAGGGGAAATTCACATACTCCAGCAGCAGCATACTAATAAAGACAATATTAAATTAAAGAGCGATAACAATTGTTTATCCATTTATCCTGGTGTGAGTCCATTTTGGGATCAGTAGGTGTAAGGCAGGAACCATACGTACAGGGTTGTCAGTCTGTTACAAAGTGAGTTAGTATTTGATGGCCTATATTTATCTATTTATATTTTTCATGTAAATTTGTACTCAAGGTTGTTGTCAACCCCAGTGTTGTCAGTTGAGCCTCACCTTCTGCCCCCATGTAATACCAAGCAAGTCGATTAAGCAGCCAGTTGCAAAAAGTTAAATGTGAACAATTGTAATGTGTCCTGATCTTGTAAATCACTTTGGATAAAGGTGTTTGCGAGACATTGAATGAAAATAAATCTTTGTGAATATTTTAAGGAGATTCTTGTTTAGATGATGCACTTATTAAAAACATTTTGTTCTCTAATGCATGATGAACAGAATATTTAGTAGTGGCTATCAGTCGTCTAAATGTGACCTTGTGTTTTGTTCTCCTAGTTCTCATAGCAATTGTGAATAAAAACAAAAATCATACTTAATAAGTAACATCAGCTGTTTAGTCTATGCGGTCAGAATGTTGAGACTTGAAAATTTACACCATTGCGCTCTAGCAGATTAAATTCTTACAACACTAATATTTTCATGGTATTTTTTTTTTGTCATGTGGTGTGCCTTTTAAATTTGTTTTCATGCCGCTTCCTGCCTTGGTGAAGCCTGTTATGTTCTATTTACTACAACATATTTTAAACCTCGCTGATGTTATGCTGTGCAAGCCTGAGTCGAGGTGTGGTTGATCAAGCTCAGTGATAAGAAGACCAACCAGCAAAGTCTGTCTAATAAAGATGCCTAGTCTGCTGCCATCTCGACTCAATGGTTTCTAGAATTATTACAGAAGGAAACACTTGCAGCAAATTTATATTTTCTTCTTAGGGTCAGAATAGAACAATAAAGACCCTGGAGTGCAGCCTGTATAGAGTTTAATTTCCTCCAACACCAAATTAGACTGTGTTGTTGTATCTCTTTTACTAAAAAATGTAGTTTTCCAAATGTTGTAAGCATCTCTTTTTATAAGCACAAACATCTTAAATCTGTTCATGTGTTGCAAATTCCAGATGGAAAACCGTCCCTATTATGATGCTTTTTTCATATACCACTAATTAAGTGATAATAATAATAATGTTACTCTTAAATTATAGATTGTCTTTCACACATTCAAAATGCATAAGCAGTTCTTGGTGCAGCAGTTTGCTTTTGTTTTAACAACTAGGGCACAAGCAGGTTTAATGACTTAATCGGGATAAAGAAGGAAGGCGTCTTTGCAGCTTGGAGTCCAGTACTTTACCACAACACAGTTACATAAAATCTTTGTAAGTCCCCTTGAAACCAAAAAAGTCCAATTTTCTAAAATAAAATCACAGCTGTGGGACACTGAATTTGTTTTTAAATTAATTTTTCTTTGTTTTTTCATATATTTTGAAGTTCATAACAGACTTTAAATGTTGTTTCACGTACACTTCCTGACTTGCTGAGGCAAATGGCTGAGGAGAGAACATGAGTTTCTTTTCCCAGCAGTGCCTTTTATTATATTATTGTACCCAACTGGTGCTCAGGATAGTCAACTGTATTACTTCTTCTGTTTACCTATCACTGCATTATTTTTGGTATCTGTCCATCCATTTTAAAGATTGCTTGTCCAATTTCAGGATCACAGAGCGCTTTGCCCAGCCCAACACACTTGGGCACACCTTAGGTTTGCAGTCATGTATGCAGGCAGCATGGCAGCACAGTGGAAGGCCTCATAGCTGAAACAAGCTGGCTTCAACTTCTATTTAAGTTACCACATTTGTGAATTTTCTATGTTCTTCATATGTCTAAGTGGGTTTTTTTGTGGTGGAACTTCTACTCTCTCATCACAGAGACAGACATGTGATGGTAATTGGTGACGCTAAATAGATGTGTGCGTGCTTGTGCCCAAAACATACTAGTGCAAAATCCAGGGTTAGTTGCTGCTTGTGCCTAGTAAATGTAGGTGTGGATTAAGTTATGTACATTGAAATCCTCATATGAATGCCATCTCATATATGAATGTGCTCCAGCAGGAAGCCAAGAAAATGCCAGAGATTCACCATAAACCCTGCCCTTCTGAACTCTCTTATTCTTGTAATAGAAGACACAAATCCATTTCTACTTGAAACACTTTTTCATGTTTCCTTTCTTTCTTCAAACACAATTTTGCCAAAAAGACTGAGGAAAATGAAAGAGTTGGAGCATATGTGCTGTTCCATCTCTCGGTTAACATTATGTAGGACTGTTTTTATTCAGTGTAGCCTATGAACATATTATCCTCCACAATGAATAGCCCAACCACAAAAGTGTTCGCTAGAAGAGACAAGTTATTAATGGAAAGCTGAAAGACCCTGTGGACTCCTGTTAGTTGTCCTTAAGCAAGATTAGTTTAAATACTAGCAATGCACATATATGAGCCTAGGAATGTTGGAAAGAGAGCTTTATTAATTTTTTAAAGCTATTTTAAATCATTAGTGCAATTTCTATCCTGTCCGTGGGACTTAGTAGAATAAAATACAGTAGATGGTTTTTATCCTTGCAGTAACGGTTGGGCACTCCATGTATTCCTACTAAACATTGAACTCAGAGGTGACATGCTAGGCTTCACACTGCCTGGCCACCCTTCTTTCCAGGGGCTCGTTTTGTTTAAACTGCTTGCCTGTTGTCTGGTGACGCAAATGCTGGCATGACAGTTTGGGCACTCTGATTCCAATTTAATTAATGACCACAAGGGTAATTCAAAACTATAAAAGATTTTTTTAAAGACATGTAGTTTAAATGAATAGTGGCCTGCTAGAGCTAGTAAAGGATTATTTCTACTAACCTTAAAAATATTACTAAATTTTGCTAGACTTTGGTTTTTTTAGAGTAGATGTTGTTTTAACATTTGAATTTTTTTCTCTACAGCCACAAAATATACTTCTTACCAGTCATAATCCACTGGGTGATATTAAAATAGTGGACTGCGGCCTGTCACGGAAAGTGGGGAATTCCAGTGAGTTGCGGGAAATCATGGGGACGCCCGAGTACGTAGGTAAGACTTGTCAGAGAGAAATCTCTCATAATGAATACATAATACATAATGAAATGATGCCTCTTCTTTTTTTGGCTTGCTGACTGTTGCTTTTGAATTCTTTTTAATTTCATTATTAATGTTATTATATTCTGTTATTGATACTCCTTTTGCTTCAATGTGGTTTACCATCCTCCACATTTCATTCATCATGCGCAGTTCAGCATGACTACCTAGGGACAGTCATAGTGATAGCCATACTACAACATGACTCTCATACTTTGGAGTTTTCCAGTTATAAATGTATGTCATGGGCACTACGCTTCTTTTTTATTTGTAGATTTACTTATGACCTTATATAGATCTAAACATGAGGACTGGAACTAATGTGTTTCCTGAATGTTTCATACAATGATGTAACATTTCTGATAAACTGACATTTCTAGCAGTTTGTTTAATATGGATTCTATGAAGTGATAAATATTCCCCTTAGTGTGTAGTAGGTGGCACAGTGGTTGACACCTACTGAGATGGAGCCCTAGCCTAGCCACGATCTCTGTGCTGTTTGCACATTTCCCCAGTTTTCTTACATTGATATGTATCTGTTAGGTAGGAGTCGGTGGTAGGGCCAAAATCCATATCACATTTAATTAAAAATTCTGAAGGATTTGGTAGATGTTAGTATAGTATGTTTCTGAATGAAATAAGACACGTTTTTTCTAGTTTTCCCTCTCTGTTTCAAGTCACAAGCTTTAAATATACATGCATTGTCAAACTCACTTAATCCAATGCAGAGACAATGGGGCTGCAGCCACCACTCGCCAAGCAGGTTGAACCACACATCATGTTCTTCTTCTTCTTTCGGCTACTCCCGTTAGGGGTTGCCACAGCGGATCATCTTCTTCCATATCTTTCTGTCCTCTGCATCTTGCTCTGTTACAACCCATCACCTGCATGTCCTCTCTCACCACATCCATAAACCTTCGCTTAGGCCTTCCTCTTTTCCTATTTCCCTGGCAGCTCTATCCTTAGTTATCCTTCTCCCAATATACCCAGCATCTCTCCTCTGTACATGTCCAAACCAACGCAATCTCGCCTCTCTGACTTTGTCTCCCAATCGTCCAACTTGAGCTGACCCTCTAATGTACTCATTTCTAATCCTATCCATCCTCATCACACCCAGTGCAAATCTTCGCATCTTTAACTCTGCCACCTCCAGCTCTGTCTCCTGCTTTCTGGTCAGTTGCACCGTCTCCAACCCATATATTGTAACATAGCTGGTCTCACTACTGTCCTGTAGACCTTCCCTTTCACTCTTGCCGATACCCGTCTGTCACAAATTACTCCTGACACTCTTCTCCACCCATTCCACTCTGCCTGTACTCTCTTTTTCACCTCTCTTCCACAATCCCAATTACTCTGTACTGTTAATCTCAAGTATTTAAACTCATCCAACTCGCCAACTCTACTCCCTGCATCCTCACCATTCCACTGACCTCCCTCTCATTTACACAACAACAACAACAACATTTATTTATATAGCACATTTTCATACAAAAAGTAGCTCAAAGTGCTTTAACATAATGAAGAGAAGAAAAATAAAAGACAAAATAAGAAATTAAAACAAGACAACATTAATTAACATAGAAAAGGAGTAAGGTCCGATGGCCAGGGTGGACAGAAAAAACAAAAAAAAACTCCAGAAGGCTGGAGAAAAAAATAAAATCTGTAGGGGTTCCAGGCCACGAGACCGCCCAGTCCCCTTTGGGCATGCTACCTAACATAAATGAAATAGTCCTCTTGGTAGTTCGGGTTTTTCACGGAGTCACTTGATGCTGATGGTCATACAGACTTCTGGCTTTTAATCCATCCATCATTGTTGGAACATCATGGTGCTTTGGGTAGATGGTGGTGGCGCACGCCACCACCAACAGGACACCGGAAAAGGAAACAGAAGAGAGAGTAGGGGTTAGTACAGATTTTGAATGAATAGTTATTATAATGAATTAGATATACAGAGTATCAGGATTAAATTACAGTGAACTTATGAGAAGGCCATGTTAAAATAATGTGTTTTCAGTAGTTTTTTAAAGTGCTCCACTGTATTAGCCTGGCGAATTCCTACTGGCAGGCTATTCCAGATTTTAGGTGCATAACAGCAGAAGGCCGCCTCACCACTTCTTTTAAGTTTTGCTCTTGGAATTCTAAGGAGACACTCAGTTGAGGATCTGAGGTTACGATTTGGAATATAAGGTGTCAGACATTCCGATATATAAGCCGGGGCGAGATTATTTAAAGCTTTATAAACCATAAGCAGAATTTTAAAGTCAATTCTGAATGATATAGGTAACCAGTGTAGTGACATCAAAACTGGAGAAATGTGTTCGGATTTTCTTTTCCTGGTAAGGATTCTAGCAGCTGCATTCTGCACTAGTTGCAAACGATTGATGTCTTTTTTTGGGTAGTCCTGAGAGGAGTGCGTTACAGTAATCTAGCCGACTGAAAACAAACGCATGAACTAATTTCTCTGCATCTTTCGATGATATAAGAGGTCTAACTTTTGCTATGTTTCTTAGGTGAAAAAATGCTGTCCTAGTGATCTGATTAATATGCGATTTAAAATTCAGATTACAATCAATGGTTACCCCTAAGCTTTTTACCTCCGATTTGACTTTTAATCCTAATGCATCCAGTTTATTTCTAATAGCCTCATTGTATCCATTATTGCCAATCACTAAGATTTCGGTTTTTTTCTTTATTTAATTTGAGAAAGTTACTATTCATCCATTCTGAGATACAAGTTAGACATTGTGTTAGCGAATCAAGAGATTTGGGGTCATCAGGTGCTATTGATAAATACAGCTGTGTGTCATCAGCATAGCTGTGGTAGCTCACGTTGTGCCCTGAGATAATCTGACCTAATGGAAGCATGTAGATTGAGAAGAGCAGTGGACCCAGGATAGAGCCTTGTGGAACACCATATAGAATATCATGTGTCTTTGAGTTATAATTACCACAACTAACAAAGAATTTTCTCCCTGCCAGGTAGGATTCAAACCAATTTAAGACACTGCCAGAGAGGCCCACCCATTGACTAAGGCGATTCTTAAGAATATTATGATCAATGGTGTCAAATGCGGCACTCAGATCTAAGAGGATGAGAACAGATAAATGGCCTCTGTCTGCATTTACCCGCAGTCATTTACTACTTTAACGAGTGCAGTTTCTGTGCTGTGATTTGTTCTAAAACCTGACTGAAATTTTATCAAGAATAGCATGTTTATTGAGGTGCTCATTTAACTGTATAATGACTGCCTTCTCTAGAATTTTTACTTAAGAAAGGCAGGTTAGAGATGGGTCTATAATTTTCAAGAGCAGAGGGATCGAGATTATTTTTCTTAAGTAGGGGGTTTAACTACCGCAGTCTTGAGACAGTCTGGGAAGACCCCCCGTATCTAATGACGAATTTACTATGTCAAGAACATTATCACTAAGCACACCCGATACTTCTTTGAAAAAATTTGTTGGTATTGGGTCAAGGGGCACAGGTGGAGGGTTTTATTTGAGAAATTATTTTATGTAAATCAGGTAAATCTATCCTAGTGAAAGACTTTAATTTGTTTATTATGGGGTACTGGGGGTTTAGGAGGATCCTTAGTATTGGGGAGATATACTATGTTATTTCTAATATCATTAATTTTTTGATTGAAAAAATACAGCAATAGCCTCACAGGTTTTACTGGAAGTACTTAGGAGGCATTCCTTTGAGTTACCTGGGTTTAACAGACGATCAATTGTCGAAAATAAGACTCTGGGATTACTAGCATTGTTATTTATAATCTTAGAGAAATAGCAGCGCCTCTCAAGACGGACTGTGTTATTGTATTCTGTTATTTTAACTTTTAATATTTCATAGTCAATAGTTACACACATGTATTCTGTCTTGTTCCTACTGACCTTCATTCTCTCCTCTCTAGAGCATATCTCCACCTCTCCAGGGTCTCCTCAACCTGCTACCTATTATCGCTACAGATCACAATGTCATCAGCAAACATCGTAGTCCACAGGGACTCCTGTCTAATCCCGTCTGTCAACCTGTCCATCACCATTGCAAACAAGAAAGGGCTCAGAGCCGATCCCTGATGTAATCCCACCTTCATCTTGAATGCACCCGTCACTCCTACCGCAGACCTCACCATTGTCACACTTCCCTCGTACATATCCTGTACAACTCTTACGTACTTCTCTTCCACTCCCGACTTCCTCATACAATACTACAGCTCCTCTCGAGGCACCCTGTCATATGCTTTCTCCAGGTCCACAAAGACGCAATGCAACTCCTTTTGGCCTTCTCTAAACTTCTCCATCAACATCCTCAGAGCAAACATTGCATCTGTGGTGCTCTTTCTTGGCATGAAACCATACTGCTGCTCACTAATCATCACCTCACTTCTTAACCTAGCTTCCACTACTCTTTCCCATAACTTCATGCTGTGGCTCATCAATTTTATTCCCGTGTAGTTACTGCAGTCCTGCGCATCCCCCTTATTCTTAAATATCGGCACCAGTACACTTCTTCTCCACTCCTCAGGCATCCTCTCACTTTCCAAGATTCCATTAAACAATCTGGTTAAAAACTCCACTGCCATCTCTCCTAAACACCTCCATGCTTCCATAGGTATGTCATCTGGACCAACAGCCTTTCCATTTTTCATCCTCTTCATAGCTGTCCTTACTTCCTCCTTGCTAATCCGTTGCACTTCCTGATTCACTATCTCCACATCATCCAACCTCTTCTCTCTCTTGTTCTCTTCATTCATCAGCCTCTCAAAGTACTCTTTCCATCTGCTCAACAAACTCTCCTTGCTTGTGAGTACGTTTCCATCTTTATCCTTTATCACCCTAACCTGCTGCACATCTTTCCCAGCTCAGTCCCTCTGTCTAGCCAATCCGTACAGGTCCTATAGTGTCCAACCTCTTATACAACTCATCATACGCCTTTTCTTTAGCCTTCGCCACCTCTTTCTTCACCTTGCGCTTTATCTCCTTGTATTCTTGTTTACTTTCTGCATCTCTCTGACTATCCCACTTCTTCTTTGCCATCCTGTTCCTCTGTATACTCTCCTGTATTCTCCCATTCCACTACCAGGTTTCCTTTTCCTTCTTCCTCTTTCCAGATGTCACACCAAGCACCCTTCTTGCTGTCACCCTTACTATATCTGCTGTAGTTTCCCAGCTGTCTGGTAACTCTTCACTGCCACCCAGTGCCTGTCTCACCTCCTCCCTAAACTCAACCTTGCAGTCTTCCTTTTTCAACTTCCACCATTTGATACTTGGTTCTGCCCTCATTCTCTTCCTCTTCTTGATCTCCAACGTCATCCTACAGACCACCATCCTATGCTGCTTAACTACACTTTCCCCTCCACCACTTTGCAGTCTTCAGTCTCCTTAAGATCAACTCTTCTGCATAGGATGTAATCTACCTCTGTGCATCTTCCTCCACTCTTGTACGTAATCCTATGTTCCTCCCTCTTCTTAAAATACGTATTCACCACAGTCATGTCCATCCTTTTGGCAAAATCCACTATCCTCTGACCTTCTTCATTCCTCTCCTTAAAACCATACCTACCCATCACCTCCTCATCTCCACTTTTCCCTTCACCAACATGCCCATTGAAATCCGCTCCAATCAGCACTTTCTGTCCCTTGGGTACACTGTTCATCACTTCATCCAACTCACTCCAAAAATCATCTTTCTCGTCCATCGCACACCCAACTTGTGGGGCATATGCACTAACAATATTCATCATCACACCTCCAATTTCCAGCTTCATAATCATTACTCTGTCTGACACTCTTTTCACCTCCAAAACACTCTGGACATACTGTTCCTTCAGAATAAACCCTACCCTATTTCTCCTCCCATCCACACCATCATAGAACAATTTGAATTCACCTCCAATCCACCTGGCCTTACTCCCCTTTCATTTAGTCTCTTGCACGCACAATATATCAACCTTCCTTCTCTCCATCATATCTGCTGACTTTCTCCCCTTACCAGTCATACTGCCAACATTCAAAGTTCCTACCCTCAGTTCCACTCTTTACTTTTCTCCTCTCCTCCTGCCTCCGGACACGTCTCCCCCCTCTTCTTCTCCTTCTTCTTCTTCTTCGGCCAACAGTAGCCCAATTTCCGCTAGCACCCTGTTGGCTAACACTAATGGTGGCAGTCCTTGTTAACCCGGAGCTCGACCGATCCGGTATGGAAATTTGTATTGCTGTCCGCATATTGATTTGGCAAAATTTTACACTGGATGATCTTCCCGACATAACCCTCCCCATTTATCCGGGCTAGGTCCCGGCAAAAAGAAAAACACTGGTTTGTGCATCCCCTGTAACTGGATTAGGTTGAACCACACATCACTCTATGTTAATATATTTAATGGATTAAGCTTACTTAATATACACACACAAGTCTATATGCTAAGTCACTACCATTAGAACACTAATATACACACAGAAAATCACACTTCCTATTTTTAATTTGAACTTTAAAACAATGTATGCTATGATACACATATTTTTGATATGAAAATACATCTCTTTGAAACATATAAATTATTTATTATTCGTGCTCACTAGTTATAATGACAGATATAGCTGCATATTTTTAAGGTTCCCAAACTCTGCAGCTGCTGAATTGACAACGTAGTGCTCAACATACAGTAAGTCAAAAGAAAAATCCATAATTCAAGAAGGTTTGTTCAAAAACTAAGTGAAAATTCAAACAAAAACAAACGATAACAAATTCAGGAGTGAGTTAGTAAGGAAAAAGATGTTTTTTGCCTTATTAGTCAGTTGATATCACAAATGTTCATTTCTTTGCATTAGAAATGAGCTGTTGTTAATAACGTGTTAGCTGGTTCTTGTAGCAGTTTGAGTATACAACACGACACTAAGCCACGGAGTATCAGGAAATGTAAAAGGGAAGTGACTGCAAGTTGCTGTCTTGGTTCTGACTTCCTCTGAAAAGTGCAGATTCCTTCCTTGATGCTGAAACCTCTCTCACAGACATTGTATTGCACAGAAAGGTAATGTGCAGAATAAACAAAGAATTAAAAATATCCCTTAAAAAGCAAGCATGGTATACAATTTGCTGGTAAATTATTCCTGTTTATAGATTTTAGGATTCCTCTTATAAAATGTAAAAAAAAAAAAAAAAGTATTTTCAGAAAGATAAACTGATTATCATATTTTAGGTTTATTTTGCAATCAGCTATATTAAACCTGAGAGGGAACCCCGACTCCTCTAGGAATAAATAAAATATTTTGTTGACATTACTTTGTTCTTGTTTGTTTTGAAGCCTTGACCGCTGAATGATAATTTGGTTTCTCCCACATTCAGGTCAGAAGCCATTTAAGAATCACCATAGGAGTTGTTGCTTTTTAGAAAGGCAGCAAAAGCAGTAAGTGTGGGCTTTTGTTTGGTGCTTCAGTTTTCCTGCCATATCTCAAAGATGTGTGTTTGGTTAACTGGTAACTATAAATTGCCCCTGGGTCAGCGTGGGTTTGTGTCTGTCAGTGCCTTACAATTAATTAGTGCCCTCTCCGAGGTTGGTGCCCATCTTGTTCCCAGGGCTGCCGGGGTTAGGCATTTACCCTATAACTCTTTTCTGAAAGGATAGTTTGAGGTGCATGTAAAGGTGTTGACTTAAAATTATTAATTTTTTAGTCCCACCTAAACTTCATTCTGTTTATTTTAGTTTGCCTTTTTGCCCTTCCTTATTATCTACATGCATCAGGATGCTTTTAATGAGGCTTTTATGGATGCATTGCTAGAAAGCAACAGAGATTCTTATTAGGAATTAAGATTATTATAGTTTATAATTTGACATGTGGCTGATATACAATTCCTGGGCAAATATTCACATGTCACACCAAGACTACTGACCGGCAACGAAACCTTTTGTTCACTTCTTAGATAGTTTAAGTACAGTAGACAAACAGCTTGTTTCTGCTCCCTGCTTCATCTCCCAGAAAATAGTATTGATTAATGCAATCATGTTGTTGTGAATTAAATTTTATCATTTTACTGATGATATGAAAGTATTTTCCACTTGTTTTGTGTCTCTCTTTAACAAGCAGGCACATCAACTAAAAGTGATAATACTGATACTCATAAAACATGCCTTACAAGCTCACTGAAAAGCTCAATAGTTTGTTTTGCTCTCTTAATGTTATCAGACATGAGTGCCTGCCTGAAATAAACTAGCTCATGAAAACATAATAGCAAAACCTGAAGAAAGGAAAAGTGACTCATGCACTTCAAGAAGCATAACAAACAAAAGCTAGCTCATAGATTCACAAGGAAAAATAATATACACACATGCATTGGTACAGTTAGTAATAAGTGCTACAGAAATTTGCTACAGAGATTTTGGTAATTCCAAATATAATCAAAATACTGTAGCTGTTGATCTTGGTATGCTTCAGGGCCCTTGTCATTGTCATGCCAACTCATGATCACACCCACAGCCTGTCATGTGACAGTCACATGACAATGTCTCAGACATGTTGAGTTCTCAGAATAATAGAATTTTGCCCCTCAAACTAATCAAAAACATAAACTCACATTATAAAAAAGTACAAAAAAAGCATGGACTTTCCATCAACCAATTATAAAACTTGACACATTTTGGTTTGCAGGCTTCAGAATGAATAATGTAAAATTTACCAAATATACATCTATAATATCCATTGTACATCCTTTTATTGTTGTACGATTTTCCTAAAGTAATGACCCCTTCATCCATAGCAGCATACTTCCAGGCAACGTTTAGGAGCATCACCTTGTAATCTCTGTATATGACTGGTCATTTTATATGAAATCAAAGCTAGTAATAGAGTGTTATCGTGGAATTCAAGATAGTAGAGTTTAGAGCTAAATTTCAATTGTATGGCTACTGAAAACCATTTGCATAGTGCAACGGGGGGATATCTATAAAGTGGGTCCACATTGAAGGTGCACCATTTTTATGTGAAAAGGAACAATATGACACAAGGGCATGATTATGGCTCTCACTGAGGCCAATGATTATTTGTAGAGTCTTTGTCCTGCTTGCTAAAATAATATAACTATTGTAGTCAAGAGACCTTCTTTGGCACTTCTCACTTGTTTTTATGTAAACCATAATGATATTTTGATGATAAACTAGTCAGTCCTATACTTGTCTGTTTTATGTAGATAACATTGCTTTGTTCCAGCCCAACATCAGACTCTCTGTGCCTTTGCTAGAATACCAGAAATGGTAGAGATTTAACACACTTTGCATGTCTGCATTTAAGAGTTTTAAATTGTGTTCAAGGCTGGGACACCAGCAGACCAAGAGACATTGAAGGAGCAGTTAAGTCATGTAATGCTCTTTACATGAGCCAGGCAAAAACTGAGAAAGTCAGTAAGCAAAAATGTATTTGAAAAAAATAAAAAAAGACAAACTAAAAA
>NC_041401.2:157198372-157235872 GCF_900747795.2 Erpetoichthys calabaricus | reverse complement strand
ACACGGGAAGTTGGAGAATTAGTGATGAGTCAGTCAGTCAGTCAGTCAGTCAGTGAGGGCTTTGCCTTTTATTAGTATAGATACTAATACTTTTTCTATTTTTTTTAGGTGACTATAACTCTTTTTACTTTGCTTGTAATCTAGGTAAATCATATGTAATCGTGAGAAAATTCCACCACCGCTTTCAACACAATTTTAATAAAAAGTTTAATTATAAATAGAGATAAATGATTGTGTATCGATATGATCAATTAGTTATGATGAGAAACAAAGAGATAATGCTATTTGAGAAATATTGTGCAACTGGAAGTGGTTCTGATGACCATTTCCTCTATCACAGTATACAAGAAAGTCGAGAGGAGTACACTCCTTATTTTTTACTACCAGGACGATCAAGCCAACATCAGACAAAAAGCAAAACTAACTCTAAATGAGATAAGAATCCATTGTAGAACATTCAATTAAAATCAATGTTATTGTCTCAAGAGGGAACATTGATTTGGCAGCAGTTTTACAGAAAGTCCATGATATAACATGGAAAGAGACAAAAAGGAACAAGAAAAAAGGTTTGGAGTTCCACCCCGTATGTTCAAAATCCTAGAAAAATGAACAAAGTGGTGAATCAATCAAATTCAATGCAGCTGAGTTGTCTCTTCAGACTGGGTCCAAGACGGGACTGACTAATGAGAGAAAGTCGGTGGCATTTATAGCTGCCGAGTCATTGGTAAGATGGGTTCTGAAAGCAGAGGTGGAGTTAGCTAATGTTCGGAGGATCTGGATGGGAGAGAGAAAAGGCATTAGTGCACCCTGTCAACCCCTGCTCCAGCTTACCATGTTCAGCCAAGACCACTGATTGCCTCCCATACGCTCATGTGTGACAAACATTAAAAACACATCACAAAGAACACAGCCATCAGACATAAACTTTGTACAAATAAATATGATATAGCAATGAGCATAATATTTGTAGTGAAACATAAATCAAACATATTATACATAAAAATTAAACCAACATTTAAACTTGGCTAATGATTGATGCATATGATAACATCCCATGAGTTAAGCCTTTGGATGTTTATTTGGATGTGAATTTATGCTGGTGCAATTAGTTAGGGTCAGATCAGGAAGGGGGGAGTTAAAGTTCTCCAAGACAGGGCCTCTTGGAGGGGAAAAAAGATGCTTTTTCATGATGGCATCCAGTTTTGCTACCATCGTCTTTTCCACTACAGCTTCCAGTAAGTTCATGGTTTGCCATTTGATGGAGCAGACTTTCCTGATACGTTTGTTGAGGCATTGTTTATCTAATGAGCTCAAATTGCTTCCTCAGGAGACCATAGCATAGAACAATAAATTGGCTACAATGGACTGTTAGAACAATTCCAGCAGCTCGCTGCATGCATCAAAAGACAACTATTGTCCAATTTAATACCTAATTTCTGCAATAGGGTAGGGATGGGTATTATTGAAAGTGGATGAGAAGTCCTCTGTTCCTGTATTAGACTGGCAAGCAAACTGAAAGCCACATGTGCTGGGAAAATACAGAGATAACAATGAATTTATTAGGTATACCTTTATAATGTGGATAACTAGGAATCCACACAGTGAAAATGTTGAAACTTCTCACAGTGACCCAGTCAGTAATTAAACCCACGTCCCATGTGGAACTGGAGACAACATTCAAACTCAGTAACCAATCCTATGTTGACAATATTTAACCCAGTTGAAGGATGTGAAACTTTCAGAGCAAAGCAGAAAGAAACACTTGACTGGAATGGAAATAAACCTTTCATAAACAAGCATTCATACGAGGTCATTTTAAATTACCTTATTAAAATAACCTATCTGTCTTTTGTAAGAGGGTGGAAAGCTAGTCAAAACCCCATGGACACTTTGAGAATGTGCAAACTCCTCATAGTGACCAAGATTCAGACCCAGCTTACTGGAATGATGAGACAATAGCTCTAACCATCCTCTTAGTACTTTTCCATCCATCTATCCATTTTCCAACCCGCTGAATCCAAACAGGGTCACGGGGGTCTGCCGGAGCCAATCCCAGCCAACACAGGGCACAAGGCAGGGAACCAATCCCCGGCAGGGTGCCAACCCACCGCAGGACACACACAAACACACCCACACACCAATCTGAGCCCTGGCTGAATGACACAACTCGCGCTGTCAGACGCGAGTGCCGGAAAGCCGAGCGCAAGTGGAGAAAGGACAATTTGCATGTATCGTTTCAAGTATTGAAAGACTGCTGGCATCGTTATCAGTTTATTGTGAAAGATGCCAAAAGAGCGTACATGTCAAATATTCTGTCAAACTATCACAAACCTCGTGTGTTATTTGAAGTTATAGATAGGGTTTTAAATGCTCCACAGAATGCCTGCATGGAACCTTCTTTTGAGACATGTGAGAAATTTTTGCACTTCTTTGTAGATAAGGTGAACAATGTTAGGGCTCATATACCTCTCACTGTTTATGACCCCTTAGCTGTTCTCCCCTGCTCTGCTGTTTTTTATCAGTTTGAGCCGGTGACTCTATCTTGTTTACATGAGATTGTTGGTCAATCGAAGCCCTCAGGTTCTCCTTTTGATGTTGTCCCACCTTCTCTTTTTAAAGAGATTATTTCTGTTTTAGGGCCATCTGTTCTTGCTATTATCAATAGCAGCCTTTCCTCAGGCGTAGTTCCTAATTTATTTAAACATGCCATAGTGCAACCATTGATCAAAAAACCAAGCCTAGATCCCACTGTTCTATCCAATTTTAGACCGACTTCCAAGCTTCCATTTCTGTCCAAAATTTTGGAGAGAAGTGTGTATATTCAATTGAAAGCCTTTTTAGATAAAAGTGATGTACTCGAAG
Source organism: Erpetoichthys calabaricus (assembly GCF_900747795.2). Classification (NCBI taxonomy): domain Eukaryota; kingdom Metazoa; phylum Chordata; class Cladistia; order Polypteriformes; family Polypteridae; genus Erpetoichthys; species Erpetoichthys calabaricus. The sequence continues at coordinate 157,233,010 of NC_041401.2, read as the reverse complement.
TGTTTCAATTTGGTTTTAAGCCGCTTCACAGTACTGAAACCGCATTACTGAAGGTTTTTAATGACATCCTTTTGGCAACAGACTCAGGGGATTATGTGATTTTAGTTCTGCCCGATTTAACAGCTGCTTTTGATACTATAGATCATAGTATTTTATTATCTCGTCTGGAGCATTGTGTGGGCATTCGTGGTACTGCCTTGGCGTGGTTTAAATCATACTTGACTCAAAGAACTTTTTCAGTGAGGCTAGATGAATTTAGATCCTCCTCTGCTTCACTATCATGTGGGGTTCCTCAAGGCTCCATACTTGGTCCTCTGCTATTTTCTTTGTATCTCCTGCCTCTTGGCTCTATTCTTAGAAAGCATAAAATTGCTTTCCATTGTTATGCAGACGATAGTCAGGTATATGTACCCCTCAAACGCAAGGATGCTTACTCCATACAAACTTTGGTTATGTGCCTAGAAGAGGTGAAAGCTTGGATGGCAGTAAACTTCTTACATTTTAATGAAAATAAGACAGAGGTTATAGTTTTTGGTCCTGGGGGCACCAGTGGGTCTATTTCTACTTCTGCTCCTGTGGATTTGGGTCCCCTTGCACAATATGGTACACCTGTCATTACAAATCTGGGTTTTAGGATAGATGAGGATTTTAGACTGGACGGTCAGATCAGCGCGGTGGTGAAATCTTGTTTTTTTCAGCTGAGACGTTTGGCGAAGATAAAAAACATTCTTTCCAAAGATCAATTTACAATAGTAATCCACGCTTTCATTACAACCCGGTTGGACTATTGTAATTCATTGTATGTTGGTGTTAGCCAGTCCACCCTGTCTCGGATCCAGCTGGTGCAAAATGCTGCTGCATGCCTTTTAACTGGCACGCGAAAAAATGAGCACATTACACCTGTATTATCCTCACTGCACTGGCTGCCTGTTCAGTTTAGAGTTCATTTTAAGATTCTTTTATTTGTTTTTAAGTCCTTAAATGGGCTTGCTCCGCCCTACCTCGCTGAGCTGCTGCTTATGCACTCTCCTTCCCGCTCACTCAGATCAGCTGGTCAGCTGCTTCTGGATGTGCCTAGGACTCAGCGAAAGCTCAGGGGGGATAGGGCTTTTTCCGTTGTGGCTCCAAGGCTCTGGAATTCACTGCCGATCCACATTAGACAGGCCTCCTCACTGCCCATTTTTAAGTCTGCTCTTAAGACTTACCTCTTTGGTTTGGCGTTTGATCCTGTGTGAGCAGTTGATTTTACTCTGTTTTAACTCTGTTTAGTTGTGTTTACTATGTTTTAATTAGTTTCATTTATTGTATTTTATTTTACTTATTTATTATTTTGTTTTTGTTTAAAATTTATTTTAGCCTATGTTCAGCACTTTGGTCAGCGGCTGTTGTATGTAAAGTGCTTTATAAATAAAGTTGACTTGACTTGACTAGGGCCAATTTAGAATCGCCAATCCACCTAACCTGCATGTTTTTGGATTGTGGGAGGAAACCGGAGCGCCCGGAGGAAACCCACGCAGACACGGGGAGAACATGCAAACTCCATGCAGGGAGGACCCGGGAATCGAACCCAGGTCCCCAGGTCTCCCAACTGCGAGGCAGCAGTGCTACCCACTGCGCCACCGTGCCGCCCCTTAGTACTTTTCAATCAATTAATTATAATTTTATAAATATAAACTGTTCAGTTCTGGACACAATACAATTGAAGCTTGCGTGTAACTGAACAATGGTTTCAACTACTGACTGCCAACTCTGAAACTTTGGTCCAAATCTTAATACAATCATTGTTTTGCGCATTCTTTCTGTGAGTAGCAGGGTTATGGTACAAAAAGAGATATATGTCTTTAACTTACTTTAAAAGATAACATTCATTCTCAATAATACAATGTATAATCAGGTATAATTACATATTCAGGCCGGAGAGAAGCCAAGGGATATCACAGCCAAGTTGGGGAATGCTGACAACCAGCATCCAGTGGGAATATCAACAGCACAAGAAGATGCTTCTGACTTTGTGCTGGATCCTCGTCATTGTAAACACTTACATATTTACATATTCATAGAATTCTTGCCAGACACAATGTCTGGTTATTAATACACCTGTTCTCATAATTTATTATGGACTGTGGTTTTCACCATATTGGTCAAGCAGACATCAGCATTTTTAAAATAACCTGCTTGTGTGTACATCACATGTTTGCTGTCTAGCTCTCCAATCTGCCTTCCAGCTGCCATTTGTATCTCTTTGGCAATCTCTCTCTGTCTCTCTCAGCTGAATTGCATGGCTTTGAAATAAATTTCACAGATTATATTGGCATAAAATAACCTTCTTACTACAAACATAAAAGGGATTAAAAGATTACAAGAAATACAACTCGTGGTAGCATGAGAAATTGAGATGCTCACCTCCTGTATTCTTACTCTGTCTCACTCTTCTCAAGTGTAGAATCTGCTTGGCTAACTGTGAGTTTTGACCAATAACATTCTGTTCTAATTCTGGCTGTACTTTTCATTAATGATTGGCAAACATCGTGTCTCGATGGCTGGGTTCAAATCATGATTATTTGGAGGCAAAGTAGCTATGACAGACATGATGGTGCTGGCTAGTTGGTAAGGTAACTGGTTGAACCTACAGTGTTTCATAAAGCCTGTACTATTCATTGTAACAGAAATCACATGTGCCAGGTGATAGTGGCTACCTGCTCAGACAATGATTCCTTACTCCTTTCCCTGAACCCTGGAGCGCAGAGGAGAGGGGAGAGGTGCTATAATACTGAGTGTAATCATGCACTCTTGAGTTGTGCAGCATTATAGCTCAGGAGCACATCCAGATATTCTTGAATGCAGGTGGAGGAAAAGGTTGCTCTTCCAGCCAATGAAGTTCTACAGCATTGTGACTGCATATGTATGAGATTGATTAGCACTCTTTATATATGGATGTTTCAGGGTGGAGTTTGAGGTGCCCTCACATGCACATATTTACAAGGTCATTGTGATTTACAAATCGTAATTAAGAAGAAATGTGCCTACTCCAGGTTTTATAAATCCGATTGTTTTTGGCATAGGCATTTTTTCTGTATGTATTTTTTCTTTCTCAAATCCATTCAAAACTTTTATAAATGAGACTCCAGGATTGTAGTTGGAGACCCCCTGCTGTAGTGGGTACTTAAAGCTACTGTACTAACATTTATATTTGAAGATATCAATTTACTCTTTATACATACATTACATATTAAGGTGCATTGTCAAAACTACATTAATTGACATTTGGGGCATTGTAAGGGGCTTATCTTGTCTACATGATTTTTCACTTTATATGATGCCCAAGAATGCATCCTTTGTATAAAATACATTTTTACTGTTCTACATTTTTAATACTGCAAAATATACAACTTAGTCCCCATCTTCCTTCTTTACTATGCTATTTTGGCAAGTATAAGTAGCTACAAGCTACACAAAAGAGAATATCGGTGGGCTTCCCATGAGATAAAGTAATACACTGACCACTACACAATCTAGATCATATCGAACTCTTAGCTTAAGCATTTATTGAAAATCCAAGGTTTAGGAAGCAATTTGCCACTTCCTTTGGAGCACTTTTGATTTTAATCCTCCATGTTACTCAATTAAATCCGATAACCTTGTTCTGATTATTCATAAAGTTGTATTTCTGATTTGCCCTGTTAACATGTAAAGTAATTAGGCATTTTAATCCATTTATGGTATATGAGACACAATGGAAGCATGGTGGTGCATTGTAAATATGATGGAATAATTAGTTCAAAAGTGAGAATTCCCACAACGATGGGAATAAAACATCTACTGTAATTTATGCACAGTTATTTTATTGTAATATGACTTCAATGCATAAATCCTGAATACAGTTAACAGTTTAAGATGACTGCTTTACATCTTTTACGTGTCCTCATTCAAAAAACTTATGTTGATGACAAGGTAAGGAAAAAGTCAAACGATTTTTGTTGTAAAGTCTCTCAAAGTATAAAAGATGGTAATTCACTCATGTATTATTTACCTTTTTTATGTGGTCTCCTTTTATTAAAAGAGAGGAATTTGTATGCCAAAAGGTGACTTGCACATCTGAAGCTTTCATTTCAAACACATTAATGGAGGCAGACATTTGCAATGACATTTTCTCTCTAACACACATGCAATCTATTTAAGGAACAGGTATTTGCAATAGGTGAAGGCACATTGGCAGAATACTTATTTTGTCTGTGCACTTGCCTCTGGGAATGGGTGAATCTCAAGTTAAAAGTGGAATAAAAAAATGAGACTTAACCATATAACTGCTGAACATGTTTTATCTGTTTTACCAAGAAGACTGGCAAGGTTTTGTCAAGTATAGAAAGACAGAATGCACTGTTGCTTAAATAGCCATGTAACAAGCTCTGAATGTTGCCCTCATTGACTTTTACCCTGTTTCAGGCATTATGTTCCACGGAGCAAAAGCCTATGTAACTCATTGTAATCAAGCATTGATAAATAATATTAACTTGGAATATCTTAAAAGCTATTTCTTTATTTTCAGTTCAACTAATGCATCAATCATCGCTCAAAGTATTGAAGTATGGTAAACATCTGCTGACTAGACGAAGAAAAGGATAAAACAAAAGAGTCAGTTTTATGAGTTAAGAGTCATATAGAAGCATTTTTTCAGTTTTTTTGCTGTTTGGTTTTGCATTTTAAATGTTATCCTTATTGTTTGAGTTTGAATTTAACAGGATTGAGAATTATTTGGGCTACAATTTTCTTTTTTTGTTGTATTTTATTGCCACTATTTGAACACCAAACATTTATCAAATGCTGGACTTTGGGAAGAATGCATTGATGGTAGAAGAAGGCATCCAGCCAACCTAAAAAAACTTTTACAACTTCACAGTTTTGCACATAGTGCAAATTGCAATGAAATGTTTAGTTAGAGAAACTCAAGAAAAATATAAATATTATTAAAATTAACACCCCCTGAATCACACATTAGAACTTCCAGTTTTGCAGATGTCCTCCAGATCTGACATGAGTTCTCCAACAATAATATTACTTAGAGCTTAAGCTCTATAATGAAGTTTGCTGTTTGTGATGAGACATTCTTTATTAATGCTGTGTAAGCCTCTAACTAGGTAGTTGTATTTGGTGACTGCTGGAATAATAACGTTAGGAAAATCTGGGCACATACTAAATGACAAGTATCAACTCTTTAGTAACTGTATTATCTATAAATTGGAAAATGAATTAAACGGAGACAATTATGCTTCAGATATAATTCTCCATGTCATTACTTCCTGTATACTTTCAGCAGATTTCAGGGCGTTTCATACAAAAGAAGTGAAAAATGTTTAGAATAAAGACAGTGAGACTCATTCTGATCTAATGTAGCTTAACGACTGCTTTTTTCAATTAAGTTTACATGAATATGTACTTTTTCCCCTGTGCTCTGTCTGTTTAAATCAAGAGGAATGTGTAGCTTCACGTAATTAATCGAGAGAGGGAGACATCAGTTGCCACTGTGCAGTCATTATCAGGCAATCAGACAGCCAGGCCATAACAAGACTAGCTGTGTATTAGTTAAATTTGGTATTGATCTTGTTCCACTTTTCACTAAGACAACTCTTAGACCTGAAGATCTTCTCCTGTTAGTATGGTACTACGTAATCTGGTCTTGATCCACTGCTAGTGCAGTACCAGCTCAGGTACACTGCAACTGACCCATGTAGTTTGGTGTGAATAGATTGGACAGACACAGGAAGAGATTTGGGGGCAGCTGCCCGTATACTTGAATTAGGCTGCCAAACTTTAAAGGTTGGTCCCACAGAACAGGTCTCAACAGACTTCAGTCCAACAATAGAACAATCATAACAGGCAAAGATGGCGGTTTTAATGCCGGGCAGGGGAAATAATGTCATCAGGTCAGGAACCAGAAACTATGTCCTCAGGCCTGGAACCAGAAATGATGGCAAGTCCGGAAGTGACGTCCTTGAGTCCAGCCGAAATATCCCATGGTTGGTCTGCTGATGAAAAAGAGAGAGGATTAGTGCACCCTGCCACCCCCTGGCCTGGTATGGAATTATCCCTTTGTGAGCCCTTCAGCTGCCTCCCATGCGCACGTGTGTGACATTGGTTAGCAGACCAGCTATCAGTGGAAGTCATGCGGATGCTGCAACAGACTTAGTGTGCTCTTCCCTATTTAAATTCACCTCCAGGAAATTCCACCATCTGACTCCACTGTAATCATGATCAGGTTCATCTTTAGTACATGATACAGCCCTTCCCTTCTCTCCACCTGATATTGAACCCAAACCCTTCTACTCTGAGCCAAGCCACAGAATGTAAATTGTATAAGCTAAAGAACTTCCTTCATTTCTTCATTGTTGTCAATGGAGGAGCGTCAATCACTGCACCATAACATGCCTGCTTAATGAGCACAGGTGCTACATTTTTCATTAGAAAGACTCTTTTCGTAAAACATTCTGTAGATTTAATGTTAATCACAATAACATACAACACGGCTTTGCTTATTTTTTCAGATATCCAAAAGTTTAAATAAAGAAGTTTTTGACTCTTACCTTGTCAAAATTTCAGAATTGTATCCTGACCACTCAGTACATAAATACTTTTAGATTTACTAAGAATTAAAAAATAAAATGCCATAGGAGACATTGCAGCACTAGGTTTTTAAGGGACGGGGCAGTCTTGCTCTAAGTGTTATAAAGAATGGGTTAAGAACTCTGGGTGCAGAAATGTAAGTGCCACTGGTTGTATTAATGGAAAAAATGAAAGACAATTGAGTCTGGTCAATAATTTTGGAGTTTTAAAAATGAATTTTAAAAAAGACAGCTTGTTGGAGATGATTAAATTTGCTAAAAAAAAGGGAATCTCCTGGATAGAATCAATTTAGGTTATATGAGTTACGGTATATGATTCATGTATGTGTTCCACTCTCTCTATGACGTTTTATATATAAGGAGTTTGGTCATAAAGAAGCTTCATGTAAGGGTAAAAATAAAGGATGTTGTACAAAACACACCTATGGAAACTGTAGATAGCATGTTGGGTCAAACCTTAGTATTTGCAGTTGCAGTGGGTTAGCATAGTGTTGCTGCTGTATTGTTTCAGCCAGGATGTGTTCACTGTTTATTTTATTTTACTTTTCTATTTTTTCTTTGCTTATAGTAAGGCATTATTTTAAAGCATGTTCATTGTATGTATGTATTTTGGTTACTATTATTCTGTGTTATTTGCTATCTATATATTATGTGTTCTCCTTTGTTTGTTGTGTTTTGTGAATTGAATCCCAGGAAGTGGGGCCATCCTGACATCACAGATGAGGGACTGTCCTCAGTTTATATATTTGAGGCTGGGAAAAAGGTCATTTAGTGGTTCATTGATTATTTGTCAAGAGTGCAAAATTTATAATTATTGATTTTTCTACTTTCTTGGACCATTCCTGGTTTTTGACTATAGGATTATGCGTTATAACTTCTTATACTCTAGGTTGCCTTTATGAGCAAATTCTTTCCCATTATTTGTTGCTGTTTTTGCCTTTTTTAAATGGCTAATAAATATTTCTTTATTTATAAATATACTGTTTTGGACTCTCTCATTTTAAACTATTCATGTCCCACGAGGGGGAGTTTTGAGTATTTTTGTAATTATTGGAACATTTACTGAATATTTTTGACTTTTGAAACAAAAGTCCCTTTTTAGGCTTGTGCAGGCTGAATCCAGTAAGTAGGGTTTGGGATTGGGCAGCCTGGAGTTAGGCCTATTTTCTAGGCAGACTATTGTAGCCCCTGGCCAGGTTTATGGGTCTTTTGGAAGTCCTAACATTCTTTTTGTAATTTTGAGTGCACTGAATCATAACAGTTGCAGAATGTGATATGCATAAGAAAGCTGTTGATTTATAACATTCATATGGAAAAATGCATAATTAATGCATAGGCTTTACAGAAATGGCTATCCCATTGGAGCTGGTTAATGTCTAGAATTTAGATTTTGAGTCAATAGTAATTTCCATGATTACATAGAAAAATATTCACTAATCATAGATAAACTAAAGTTTGTTGCTTTTATGGCAGATGTAGTGGGCTGTATGACCAAAAGAAAAACATAAAAAACTGAAATTTTAGTAAAGGCCACTGAAAGACATCTACAGATAAAAGGTTTAAAATGGTCAATTATTAATGATACATTACAAGGCAGGATAAATAGTATTCATACATCAAAAGAGGGCTGCTAATGGTGTTTCTAATTTTACAATGCTGGAAGCTTGTTAAAAGATTGTCAACAATTGAAACGGTTGACTGAAGATTTACAAAATAAATCTTATGTTATTGGCATTTGAGAAAACTGGTTAAAACCAGTTTTGACTTTTGCTTTGCAAAATTCTCTTACTGGAAAATGTGACTGGAAAATGTCTTATTGGGAAGTAATATAGCACGTAAGGTTTTAGAAATTGGGATCCATAATGAATCTGTTGAGGTTAGAATATTAGAAGAATACTACACCAGATATAAATACATATATACATAGTCAAACAATCTTAAGCCAATTCAGGGTAGTGTGGAAACCATAGCCTATCCTGGCAGCACTTGGTGCAAGGCAGGAATCCATCCTGGACAGGGCACTATAACCAATGTGGTTAACACCTAATGTGCTAGAAACGGTGTAATGAAATAGAGAGAATAATGTAACGTGACATGGTGGTCTTAATATTCATAGAACACTGTGCATTGTAGTGGCACAGATGTGGATGGAACTTTTGTGGAATAATGTTTGCATGAATAATGTTCTTTGTGCCTTAATGATGATACAGACGTGAGAATTAGTGACTCCAATAAAGACCACACACTTGTATCACAGAGTATAGTACAATTCATTATTGAACAAAGAATAGATGTTACATCTTCTTCTTCTTTCGGCTGCTCCCGTTAGGGGTTGCCACAGCGGATCATCTTCTTCCATATCTTTCAGTCCTCTGCATCTTGTTCTGTTACACCCATCACCTGCAAGTCCTCTCTCAGTTCATAACTGAAATATTTTTTTTTAATTAGGAAAGATATGAAGATTTATGTCAAGAAAGTTTTTCCGGAAACTTGGTTATATACAGTGTCTGAGCAATGATACCTGTCTTACGTACATCATCTTATGTTGACAGAAGCAATTACCAGAATTGTATTTGTTGGACAAGTGAATGTAGAATATCTGTGAAGTCACGGATTAAAATTTTTAGAAAAGTTACTCGTACACATTTCTAAATCATAATAAAACAGCATTCTGGAAGAAAGGAAAATGTGATGCACTAGGAATAGTGCATTACCAGTTTTACGTGTTAAGGAAAATATAGCAGAAGGCAAAATTATTAGCAAAACTTATATTAGAGAGGCTAGTTCAGTCAATTTAGGCAAAGAGGAGATATATTAAAGAAATAAACTTTTGGAAAATAATTACTGACAAAAAAATATGTTCCAGCTGCTCTTTGGATGTTAAATGTTCATTGTATGAACTAAATAGGGCCATTGACAATGCAGCTCAGACCTCACACTGGGAAAGATGGCATTTGTAATAGTATGTTCTCAAATCCGACAGACTCAAAACTTACATTGGCTTTAGAATTTTGTAACAGAATTTTGGATACAGGACAGCTTCATTCTTGCCTTGAAATCAGTGACTGTCATTTCTATTTGGAAAGCTGGTAAGGATCAATCTAATCTTTATGTCTTTGACATCTTAAGTATGTATCATAGTGGAATGACTGATAATGGAAAGGCTTTCATTTTTTGGAGTCAAGGAAAAAATGCCTTCTAATCAATGTGGGTTTTGTAAAGGGAGAATGACCATGGATTTTGCATTAAATCTACAATCTTACGTTTGAAAGGGCCAAGTTATTAAAGGAGCAGGAAATTTCAGGGTTTATTTTCTGTACAAAATCTTACCACATGGTATGGATACAACAATTGCTTCTTAAGCTGGAAATGTTAGGGATAGGTGGTAGATTGTATAACTGTTTCAAAATTTCTTAGGCCAAGTGAAGATACAGAGAGAAGCAGGGGACCAAAACAAAAATGTAATAAGGAATTATAGAAAATAAAAACAGGTATGCACCACTTACTATCCATGATATGTTCTGCTGTGTGATTTGGATGCTTTGTGAGCATCATATTATATACAGTGCTTAGCAGAGCTGTTTAGGATGCTGTTGTGATGTGAGATTTTACATATAACTTGATAAATATTTTGTGTGTCTTTATTTGTAATTTAGACAAAGCAATGTAATTTACTGTTTACCCCCCGCCCCCCCTTACGACTGAGCCTTTTTGAATTTTACGACAGAGTTGGGAGAGGATGTGCTTTAAACCAGTTTAGCAAGTGTTTCTCTGCTAAAGTCATTTCTACCCCCGCAAATAAGCTAAGGTGTACTTTAACATATGGTTTGGGGGCAGGTGTAAAGATGTTCTATTACCCCATTGGTCTGAGGTATGGCTGTTTGGAATTGGCTTGGATCAGAAGTTTAAGTACCATGATGTCCTATTGACTCTTGGGGTTGAACAGAACATTTATAAATGATTGTGCTTAACCTCACAATCTCTCTCTCTTACCATCCAACATATGATGAAGAAGTATCTCTCTCTTGCTAACCTGTGATGATGAAGACAACACAATGAAGAGCACAGTTTAGCAGCCATTTTGAACAGACATGTGGCTGAAAGCTGAGCACCAATGATGCCTTAACTAGAGACATTTAAGTAACGACAAGTCTGTGTGCTGCCTGAACTTCATATCACCATTTAATCAGGTTGTATGGTTGCCAATATTCAAATGTACTTTGCATTTTGTTATTATTTATGAATATTATCAGTAATACATTATTTTATGTGTAACTTAACTTCTGCTTGTCTTTTTATTACATCTAATTGCCTGAGGTAATAGATATAGAAGGGAAGGTGGGGATAAGTTATATACAATAATACCTTATAAACAGTGGTAAGTCTGTAAGATTAGGCATTCTAAGGCTACATATTAATAATACAATAGGGGAAAGTAGAGCAATATATATATATATATATATTACTCTACCAAGACAAAACAGATGCTGTACCTGTTTTGACTAAATAACCAAGATATTGTACACACACAGTACTGTATTTCAGCTAATTTATCTGACAAGGTAATATATGGGTTAAGTAGGTTGATACTGCACAATACTGTATACATAATAATACATCATAAAAAACATTACTGTATACATAAGCTAATTTGTAATCTGTACATACCACAATTGATTGCCAGACTAATGTAGTTTTGGGTAAGTCTGGAAGCAGCTGCCGGCACAGTCTTGCACTATACAGGATACTATGCTTACACTAAATTACTGTCTGAATGCTATAATATACTTTACTGCTATATATACAATACATTTTTTTTTGTTTTTTTTCTATACACTATCCTCAGGCTACTTTGTAAACTTTTTTTAAATTTTAAACTTTTGGATTTTCACTTTTAAGCATTCATGCAAACAGTTTCTTAGCTTATATCACATATACCGTATTGGCTCGAATACAACGCGACCTTTTTTGACTAAATATTTCCTGTTCAAAAGTGGACTCGCGTTAAATTAGAGGACTAGGCAATTCAATGTAACAACTCTTCTTATTAGTACTCCTATACCTCCGACCGACCTGCGTGTTGGTCGCACGTGCCGCATTCGGTATAGTTCGGATCAGTTCAAGTACACGAGACTGCACGAGAGTTTCTAGCTCCGGTGGAATCGCTGGTTTGGAGCATTTTGATTCTGCCGCGCGTCCGGCGTACGCAAGTGGCTATTGTGTCTATGATTCACAGGTAAGTGTAGTCCACATCTCTCGCAACTGTTATAGTAGTAATTTGCACGTTTGCTGTAGCGGCGGGTTCTTTATTGCCCATAAAAAATAAGCGCAAGTTATAATAGTAGTGTTGAAAAAAAAGGCTCATGAAAGAGACAAATAAATAAAGGTACCAGGAGAACCTACGATATGAATTTTAAGATTATGGTTGCAAACGAGGCAGAGAGAATGAACAACATGAGAGCTTCAAGGAAATACGGAGTTCCAGAAGTAAACGTCCGTCTCTGGAGAAAAGATTTAACGAAATATATGAATGCAAAATTCTCAAGAAAATCTTTTAGATAGATAGATAGATAGATAGATAGATAGATACTTCATTAATCCCGATGGGAAATTTTAGTGGACCCAAAATAGGAAGGTTTAAAGAAGCTGGTAAAATTCGTAATAGAAAAGCGAAATGAAGGATTCCCAATATCCCGTGAAGTTATAAAATTTAAAGCGTTAGAAGAGGCTGCTAATTTATCCATCTTTAAACATCCCTAAATGGACTTTAAAGCAAGTATGGGTTGGTGTAAAAGAATGATGAAACGGAACTGTTTATCACTACAACGGCAGACAACTCTCGCGCAAAAACTTCCTGGCGACTTTAGTGAAAACTTGTTGAATTTTCAGCGGCATATTATAACATTATGCAAAAAGCACAACTACAATCTTGGAAATATCGGAAATGCAGACCAAACACCTGTCTATTTTGACATGCCTTCCAACTTTACGGTAAATAAGAAAGGTGCAAAATACAGTCTTATTGAAGTCAACTGGTTACGAAAAGTCCAGAATTACTGTTATGCTTGCTGTTACTGCTGATGGACAAAAACTTCAACCTTACGTTATATTGAAACGTAAAACAATGCCCAAAGAAAAGCTGCATCCAGGAATCATTTTTCGAGTCCAAGAAAAAGGTTGGATGACAGAGGAATTGGTATTAGACTGGTTGAATGTGATATGGGGAAAACAGCCAAGTTCTCTGAGAAACACTCGCTCCATGGTAGTCCTTGATGCATTTCGAGGCCACCTCACGTCAGGTGTTAAGGAAAAAATTGAAACATTGAATTCCGATCTTGTAATAATACCGGGTGGTATGACATCCCAGCTGCAAGTCTTGGATGTGGTGGTTAATAAACCGTTTAAAGATAACTTAAGAAAAGAATACAACAATTGGCTATTAGCGGGCAATCACCCATTAACACCTACAGGAAAAATAAAAAAACCCTCAGCCTCACTTTTAGGAAAATGGGTTGCGACCCCCTGGCAGAAGATCGATCCTGAATCGATAGTTAAAGGTTTCAAGAAATGCTGCATTTCCAATAATTTAAATGGGACTGAAGATGACATTTTGTAGGAGACTGAAAGCGTGAACGAGCATACTGACGATAACGATGCGACAACAAAGAGTTCTGATTCTGAAAACAGTTCTGATTCTGAATAAATATTTCCTTTTTCATTTTTCTTTCACTTACGGTAGGTATCTTGTAACTTACCTACCGGTAATACTATTAATTTTTTTCTACATTACTACTTAATTTTATTGACATGAATGTAACTTGTCATATTACCTATTAAACAAATGATTATCTGATTGAATTTTATTTTCTTTGAATTCCATCCATCCATCCATTTTCCAACCCGCTGAATCCGAACACAGGGTCACGGGGGTCTGAATTCTTTTATGAAAAATGAATGGATCGCGTTAAATTCTGATTTTTTTTTTCTGAAATCTTCATGAAAAAATTGGGGGCCGCGTTAAATTCGGGCTGATACAGTAATTTAACAAAGAGGATCAGGATATCACTGTTCCTGACTTCCTCATAGAGTTCGAATGGAAGAGTTCCTGGTTGAATAACCTCTATTGATGAACTGTTGCCAACAATGGTACCATCATCTCCTGGACTGACTGAAGGACCTGGCTGATGCTCTTCTTTGGAAGGTGTTGAATTCTTAAAGAATATGTCCAGTGTTGTTTGCCAAATTTGCTTTTTCTTTTCTTCATAAAATTCTTCATATGCCGCAAACACTGCATACACATTTGTCTCTATTAGTGAAAAGAATTCAGTGTTTGGCTCCATCTCTTCAGCACTCTACAGCAAGCTGTTAATGTCCACAAATACTTTGGCTAACCTCTTAACAGTGAACCTCTTAAGCACCTGTTCTTCTTCTCTTTCTACAGTTTCATCATCTTCAGCTGTTTGCTCTTACTCTAGCTCTAGCAACTCTTCATTTAATAGTTTATCAGGATTCATCTCTCCTCATCATCTACGTCTAGGTTCAGATTGTTCTTTACCATGTCAACAACAGCTTTATTAATCCCTGCAATGTTATCATACGTTTTTTTTTTGATATGCCATTCATGCACTCTTTATTCATATTATCCAGGTCAAAACTAGGTTCTTTAACAAGTGCTAATGTTGTACTGCTTCCAGAACTGCATCAGTGCCTTGACAGTGTCATGCATTGCAGCAATGGTTCTATTCAATAAGGGCGCGCACAAAAAGGCGGCCTTCAAAAGGGTGACCTCAATTGGGCACAGAGAATAAAGGCGCACGTAAATAAAGGCGACCTTCAAAAGGGCAACCTCAATTGAGTGCCGAATAAAGGCGTCCGTAAATATAGGCGAGCTTCAAAAGGGTGACCTCAATTGAGTGCCGAATAAATGCGCGCGTAAATAAAGGAGCGCTTCAAAAAAGTGACCTCAATTGAGCACGGCAAATAAAGGCGTTCGTAGATAATTTAGTTGAAATGGCTCTGGAATATGTGAAGAGCAACAAAGGTGCAGATCTACTCGTAGTCGAAGGCTATACATTCAGAATTTTGAAAACAACGAAATATGTTCAGTCATTGCCTTAATCTAATTTTCTGTAATTTTGAAAACAACGAAATATAGAGAGCTTTAGAAATAGTTCGTTAGAAGTTCATGCATTAATTAATTGGATGTTTTAATATTCTTGCTTTCACCTTTTTATACGTTCAGTCATTGCCTTTATCTAATAAATTTTCTGTAATAATTGTGTTACATTTGCCTTTATTCGTTGCGCCCAATTGATGTCACCCTTTTGAAGCACTCCTTTATTTATGTGCGCCTTTATTCGGCGCCCAATTGAGGTCGCCCTTTTGAAGGTCGCCTTTTTGTGCGCGCCCTTATTGACGGATAGCGCAGCAATAGCTTAACCAAAGGTTCTCCTTAGGCTGTAAGACTTGAATGTGAATGTTGAAATAACCCTTTGGTTCATTAAAGAGGTGGTGTTTAGTGGGAGGAACATCACTTTGATGTTGGGGTGGAGGTCACAAATGTAAGTGGGGTGTCATGAAGCATTGTGTAAAATTAGCAAAATCTTGAAAGGTATGCCTTCTTCTAAGCAATATTTCTCCATTTCAGTTGAAAAGGGCATCTTGAAACAGCATTTGTGTCATCCTGGACTTTGTATTGCACTTGTAATAAACTGGTAAGATGTGTTTGTTAATGTTCTTTAAGCCCTGGGGTTTTCATTATGCCAAATATCACATGGCTTTAACTTGTATCCAGCAACATTGCCTCCTACCAACAATGTCACTCTGTCTTTAAAAGCCTTAAAACCTTACATTGACATGGCCTCATTAATGATTAAGGTCTTTTCAGGTATTCACTTCCAGAAGAAGAAGTTTTTGCCCATATTAAAAATTTGCTGGGCAAAATAGCCTCCTTCTATAGTTAGTTTGTCTAAGGTTTCGCCAAGTTCTTCTGCTGATTTTGCATCTCCACTTGCAGACTTAGTACAACTTTCACATTATGTAGCAAAAACCATTGTTTTTTGAACCACCCACAGCTAACAGTAAACCTGATACTGTAGTCTGGCCCTGCCTTTTGTTTAATGATCTCAAAAAACCTTCATGCCTTAGCAGTGATTATCAACATGCTGAGAGGGATTCATCTTTGTGTTTGGTCATCCATCCATGCCATTAAGGAATTTCTCGATATCTGATGTAAGTTCCTCTTGCATTTTTTAGCCTTGTAGCTTTCAGTGGGCTTAGTCCTTTAACAGCTTTGATCATTTTTTCTTTGATTTTGAGGATTGCCGTGATTGTCGAGTGTGACATGTCTAAGTCACAAGAATTAGCATTCACTGATTTTCCTCCTTGTTGTTTTATAACCATTGTTTTCACTTCCAAATTAATACTTCTCCTTTTAACTCTTGCTGCTGCTATTACTAGCACTGGTTTTGCTGTGTTATGGGAGCCACAATGCACTTCATGGTGATATTTTTAGAAAGTGAAACAGCGCCAGAACACTCAAGAGACATGCAATTCACAAGACTGAGTGCTGTTGCCTGTAAGAACTATATGCTGTCGAACGTTGCCTGAATGGATGTTTTACTACCCATCTCTGTAACTGATGCAATTATATAAAGTATATAAAGACAAAAGATAACAAGAAATAAACATAAACACCAATATTAAGAAAACAAATTTAACATTAATAACACAAACTGTGCCAAAGAAATGACAAAATTCAACATTCAAAACAAAGTCCTGACGTTTGTCAGTCATATCTTGGCATTACAAATGACTTGAATGTTAAAGGAATGAGACTGCTTATGGTTAACAAAAGCAGCTTCATTCTCACTAGGTGCCCTTATTGCAATATGTAATATTTTAGGAAAACCAGACACTGGTGCAAATTATGTTTTTGTGTTGACCTGTACAACCACACCATAAGCTGAATGATGCACCTCACCAGTTGGCGTATGGCTTTCAGCACAGCAGGCCATAGAGACTTGTTGGCCAGTTCCCTCTCATAGCTGCCTGTTGCCAGTCTTTGTTAAAACCTGAATATGAACAAGTACAACCAGATTTTGGGGAGTCTGTCCTTCTAATGCAGGGGCAGCACACAGTTTTAAGAGAACAGCTCTTAGAAGCCTAAATAGGCTCATAAACTAGTATTCATCATGGACCATTCTCTTCATAGAGTCTGTTCATCATATTCATCAAATTTGAGGTCTAATGTCTGTCACATCAATGCATATTCTAATTATCAGTGATATGAATTGATCAAGGGTATTGTCATTTTACAATTTCTCAGAAATGTTGCATACTAATGGGTCAGAGTTGCTGTAAATATACATACCTTCTCTCTTCAACTTTTCTATTATTAATACCAACTTTTGTGTGGATAGATAAGTATACACATTTTGGCCCCCTTTTAATACATTTAATGCAGCCTTTTTAAATCTGACCCTAGGAAGGAAATTGCAGTAATTAGATGGGTTTTTGAATATGGATGTATAGCATTTGAGTCAGTATCAACAGTAGTCTTAGTATATAAAAGGAAGTTACGAATGAATAAATCATTATTAATAATAATAATAATAATAATAATATTTAATCAAGAACCGAGGTTGTGCTATAGTGCTATTAAATCATCTACATTTTCATATGTCACTTTCTTCCACAATGTATGTATATCTAAAAACATATCCATGGTTTCCGCCTCTGCCTGTGGTTGATTTAAATCTTCAGAAAAAGTTGAAGTTCGAAGTGATTGTATACCAATTAATGGTTAAACAATAAATACAAGCCAGATTTTTTGGTATGGGAGATATCTATATAGATGGTGGTAAAAACCCAGTTAGTGCTCAATCAGGTGCTGTTGTTTTAATTCCTTATTATTAGGTCTGTATCAGAAAAACATTATCAGATAAGTAACCACTTTTTAATTCTGTGTTTACTACATTCATTGTGGCTATATAATAGATAAAAGTTGTGAGCTCCGAATGTGTGGTTAGAACATTACAACATCTTGATGTTTCAAAATGCAGACTGGATATTTGAAGAGACTAGGACAGTATTTTTTGAGGCTGCAATGTATTAGCATTTTCATATATACATATGTGTTTCTGCCAGTTACGATTTTTTGTTTTGCCTATTTTTTCACCCATTTTCAATTATTGTTTATTTGCTAATTTTAAGAAGCTGATATAATCTGCCACTGTTTCATGCTCATTCATCAAAGTTGAGGCCATGTTGTTTATGATGATGATGATGCCTGTTTTTAAAGTGACATCTTGGTGGGTTGCACCTTCATGCAAACCTTTCTTGAGAGAGTGACACAATATACCTGTCATTATTGCAAGAGATATTCAACTTAAAAAACAAACATTCACAGTAAGAGTTAGAGGCAGATTTAGTGATGGGTCTTTTTGGCTTTGTTACTTTAACTCTGTTTTCTAGTTTTTCACAAGCTACCAGTACTATGAGAATTATATTTTTTGATTTCTCCTGTGCCTTCGGTACCATGCAGCCATCTCTGTTAAGGGGTAACCTCAGAGATATGCTGGCAGATGAGCCTATGGTGTGCTGGACAATGGACTATCAGTTGGGCAGTTTGTGAGACTTAGGGACTGTGTTTCTGATTTGGATGTGAGCAACGCTGGAGCACCACAAGGAACAGGCCTGACTCCTTTTCTCTTCACTAAGTACACCTCAGACTATGAATACAACACAAGGTCATGTCACTTGCAGAAATTCTCAGATAATTCCGCACTTATAGGATGTGTCAGTAAAGAGGATGAGAGTTAATATAGGAGTCAGATGGAAAACTTTGTTTTTAGGTGCAAAGAGAATTGTCTAATACTTGAAATAAGCAAAACCAAGGAATTGGTTATTGACTTTTAGTGTCTATGTCACTGTTCAAGGAGTGGATGTAGAGATAGTCTACAACTACTACAAGTACTTGGGGGTCCACATTAATGACAGGTCAGACTGGTCTTAGAAATATATAAGAAAGGGCAAAGGGGACTGCATTCCTTTATTGTGGAAAGTAACATCCTTCACATCTTCTATGACTCTGTGATGCCCAGTGCAATTTTCTACTCAGTGATGAACAGGACTGGTAACATCATTTCAAGAGAGGCCCACCAAATCAGCAAGCTAATTAAAAGGTGAAGCTTGTTATACAATGCACTCTGGAGACCCCGGAGGTATTAGAGAAGGAGCAAATTAAAACAAGACTGAGTGCCATTATGAACAATGCTGCTGTGATAGGTGGCCGGCCATTTATCTCGGCCAATACCCCCAGGCCGCCAGGTGGAGCTCTCCTTGCAGTATGGAGGTACCCCGAATGCCAGCAGGGAATTATGGACATTGGAGTTTTCCTTTACAACCCTGCTGGATACCACGGGGGCCGCTAGAAGGTGCTGCAGGGAGGAGCAGTAATTATTTTCCCTACGCCCTGGAAGTATGTCAAAGTCACATGAACAAGAGGAATGACATGCTTCCGGGGTGAAGAAAAGAATTTTTTTTCTGACCCGGAAGTGTTCCTAGTCACGTGGACAGAGAGGGTGAAACACTTCCGGGTCAAGGATTATAAAAGGACTATGGGAAATCCCAGACATCGAGCTGAGCTGGGTGGAAGGGAAACAACGCGTCTGGGAGTGGAGGATTGTGATTATTGTTTATTGATTATTGGATTTATGAGTATTGTGGAGTGGAGGGTGCTTTGTGCACATTATTATTATAAAATAAAGTCATATTGGACTTTTATCAGGTGTCTGGCGTCTCGAACAAGGGTTCAAGGGAGCGATAGCGCCCTCTATCTGTTACACTGCACATTTCTCTTTCTGACACACTAATACTGAGGACTTTAATCCAATGAATTATTCAGCAGAAGTGTGTCAGGAAATTCTATTGGCGCTCCATTATACCAACAGAAACACCTCTGCATAATACCTCACTTTGACTGCCAATTCAGAAATTTTCTTTCTTTTTAATTTTCTTGCTTTTTAGTCATTCTGGTGTATTTTCAGAAAATAGTGTGTCTGTATATGAATTTATTTATATGTTAAGTAGTTTCAATATATTCTATTAATATTTTCTGTCATTTTATTATTTATCTAATTATGTATTTTCTGTTCATTTTATTATCTTTTGGCTCTCTGTGTGTAATTATATTCTCTCATGTTCCTGGTGTTTTGTGAATGGACCGACCCACCAAGAACCCGGGCCACAATTACTTCACCACTAAGGACCAACCCCAGCATTTAAAGGCAGGCTGGGAAAGTAAATTCTGGACAGTTCATTGAATGCACTTTGGAGGTGTGATAAGTATTGCCCTTCTTTCGATTTTCCTGGATTTAACGAATTTTTGCATCTGTCTTTGGTCTGCAATTTTTGGATTTGTGTATTTTTCTTTGAAAACTCCTTATAATCTTTTTTTGGGCACTGTGTTATATTATCTGATTTTGTTAATAAGTCAGTCAGTCAGTCATTTTCCAACCCGCTATATCCTAACACAGTTTCACGGGTTGTCTGCAGGAGCCAATCCCATTCAGTACAGGGTGCAAGGCAGGAACAAAGCCCGGGCAGGACACCAGCCCATCGCAGGGCACACACACACACACCCACACACCAAGCACACACTAGGAACAATTTACGATCGCCAATGCACCTAACCTTCATGTCTTTGGACTGTGGGAGGAAACCGGAGCACCCGGAGGAAACCCACGCAGACACGTGGAGAATATGCAAACTCCACGCAGGGAGGACCCGGGAAGTGAACCCAGGTCTTTACTGCGAGGCAGCAGCGCTACCATTGAGTCACCGTGCTGCCCTTTGTTAATACGTTTTCTTTTATAAAGATTCTTTGTCAATCATCTACCTCCAAGCCAGGGTTTATGGAAATCCCACCCCTTTTGTGGCATTTTGGATATTATTAGGACATTCTTTATATTTTTCAGATTTTGAAGTCAAAGCCTCATTTGGCTTGGTGTGAGCTGTAGCCAGTCAATTGAGTAGGCACTCAGGCTGCCTTGGAGCATTCCTTTATCAGTTTTGTAGGCCTCACACCTTTTGCCATTCATATATGCTATGAAGACCAACAATCCCGTGCAGAGCTGGTATCACATACCGTAAAATTACTGGACAGAACTCCTTGCCGAATGAAAAGGATGATGGGGGAGTGGGGGAAAGTTTTTATATCAAAAGCTGTTAATTTATGAAGAAGAAAAGAATTATTTTATTGACATGATAATGTCTTTGGGATAGACACATCTGAGTAAGAAGTGTCTTTTATTTATAAATGCCATTTATGTATTTTTTTTCTTTTCTTTCGTAGGGGTCATTAATGTGTGTTTCTTGTGTTTTTACTCCTCTCCAGCTTGGTAGGTGGCAGTAATATACCTTAGGTTGGATTGCCAACTGCAATAAAACATTACAAGCAGAAGAAGGTGATCAGAATATCAGGTCTTTTGATCATTTTAGAGATGCCAGACACTGTCCTGTTGACATTGAATTACCTAAATTATAATAGCCTTGGGGATTATGGCTTGTCCAGAGGACAATTAGAAAACAAAGCAATGACCAGAAGATTTTAGAGCATTTTTAAAAGCAAGGCAGATAAAAGTCATTATACAGGCAGGCATCAGTATCCAGAAAAAAGTGCAAAAATCTTTAACAAACCCAAAGCGTTAACTAGGAATGTTAAGTCAAAGAAATAACAAGCATATAATCCTAACCATTACTTTTGAGCATTTCCCTAACTACCTATAATGCCAACAAAGATTTATTTTGATTTTTAAACAAATCAAAAAGCTTCAGTGTAGAAGCTGTGTGCTATCATTCTAAACAGGGAAAATGTGGAGACATCCCGTGTAACAATGATTGTCCACCATGCAGCCGGCAATGGATGCTGTGGCAATAATAACATAGCCCTGGCAACAAAATTCAAGGCTAAAATTGAGGTTTCTATAAAAATAATAAAACTATACACAATGCAAATAGCCATTTCATATTGAGTTAACATCAAAAATATTTTAAACATCTTATTCATTTTGTATTTTTTAACACTTTTATTTGTTGCTCTTTTTTGCCTTTTTTCTTCTTCTCCATTGTGGCATCTACATCCATTTGCGATTAGTTAAATTAGGCAGGTGTCCATGTTGACAAGACAGCAAACTCTTGCAGGACCTGCAAAAACTGTCTTATAAATCTGTATTTGACTTATATTTTCTTAGACTAAAGTATTTTAAAATTGTATATTAGCTGGGTGTAAGTCAAAGAAGCACAAACTGCAGGTTAAATATTTCTCAGAACTTATTGCAAAGAACAGCCATAGACCCTATGGCATAGCAATGGATTGTGTAGATTATGAGAAGCACAAGGGCCTACGAGCTTGGGGCTGTATAGATTTTTTTTTAATTTTAATAACTTAACTAAAACAGCGGTTTCACGGTCTCGATGCAGTGGCTTCAACATTCAATGTCTTTTTACCATCAACTCTGACCTCGACAAATTGTATGCTGTTGCCAATCTTCTCGTTGAACGCTATAGTGGCAACATTTTATCAGTGTTTTCCGCTCAATTGTTGTCATTTCATGCGTGTTTTCAATCCATCCTGTCAACCAAGTCGACTGTTTTCGAAGTAGCTGAACTGTTGCTGATAGGTCACTGTGTGCAGTCATCTACTGTGAAGGATTGCCGGCTTTCTATTCCGGCCCTCACCCCCAGGCCGCCAGGAGGAGCTCTCCCAGCAGCGTGGACATGCCCCGAGTTCCAGCAGGGCCTCATGGACTATGTAGTTTTTATACACAGCCCTGCTGGATTCCTTGGGGGCCACCAGGCGTCGCTGTAGGGGGGCTCGTAGGCTCGCATGTGCCCTATAACCCGGGAGTACGTCACGGTCACGTGACAGGAAGAAACGATGTGCTCCCGGGTTGAAGAAAAGGACTGTTTACCCTGACCCGGAAGGGAAAAGGAACTGTGGACTGTTGAATGGGAAAACCTCCGGGTCAGGGTGTATAAAAGGACTCTGGGAAGCCCAGTACACTGAGCTGAGCTGGGAGGAAGGGTGGCAACGCGTCTGGGAGTGTGGAGGATTATTGTTATTGTTATTATTATTGAGTATTGTGGAGAGGAGGGTGCTTTGTGCACAATTATTATTATTAATAAATCATTATTTGGACTTTTACCTGGTGTCTGACGTCTAGTCTGACGGTTCAAGGGGTCACGGAGACCCTCAATCTGTCACACTACTTTCAGTGACATTTGCATGGCTTACATATTACTGCTGACAAAGCCAATGACTGTTGCTGCGTGTGAACGATCGTTCTCCAAATTAAAACTCATCAAAGATGACCTCAGGAGCACCATGTTGCAAGACAGACTTAGTGGCTTGGCTGGACTCTCAATCGAAAACGAGTGTGCCAGACAACTTGACGTGTCAAACATTGTGAAAATTTTACTGTACTAGTGATATTATAAGTAATATGATTTGTGACTTGTCAGTCAGTTCCATTTTTATAAACTTTTAACAGTTTAACATATCAGTAATCTGTTTTATTGTGTACCTTAGTATGGCTTACTGTGCATTGGTGTCATTACTGTGCGGATTTGTGAGCGTGACCACTTTATGATGTCCATTTTCTCTGAACTTCTGTAAAACAGGTCAATTGTGTAGTAGTATCCTGTCAGCAGGTGTTGTTGTTTTAATTTGTTACAAATTGAAATTGCTTCATTTTGTAGCACCGTACTATGGAAGCGTATTAGGGCCACGGTCAAAAAAAAAATACGGACACAGTGAAGAAAAAAAAAACTAAATGTCGAGATTAAAGTCAACATGTTGACTTTATTCTCGACATTTCCACTTTATTCTCGCCATTTACGTCGAGATTAAAGTCGACATTTCCACTTTATTCTCGTTATTTATGTCGAGATTAAAGTCGACATTTCCACTTTATTCTTGTAGTTTATTTTGTCTTTAAAGTAGAATGTCGTAAATTAAACTTCATCTTAAAATAAATATTTAATTTACTAGATTTTCTCAAACCCCGTCATAAGTTATGTAGCACATTAAATGCTTTGTGTTGTGTTCCCCGGCCCAGTTATTAATCACTATGTGCTTCTTAAACTGACTTCCTCTTGCATTGAGGAGGCGCAGGCATCAATCGCCGCACAGAATACATTCACTTCATGATATTCTTGCTCTCTGAACATTTAGAATGCTAAGATAAATACTTGATATCATTTTCATGATGAAATGCATTAAAGCAGGTATTAAACATGCACTCTGGTGTATGTTCAGTGTAGAGAAGTTTATGGCAAGTGTGACGAGGCTCCAAAAAACTGTATGTATGAATGGGTATCGCACAGGCTCAACTGAAATATTGTTTAAATGTTGGGTTCGTGATCTGGTGGTCGAAGACACGAACACAGAATTCAATGGATGTTCTTCTGTGCGGAC
This sequence comes from Erpetoichthys calabaricus, assembly GCF_900747795.2. Taxonomy (NCBI): domain Eukaryota; kingdom Metazoa; phylum Chordata; class Cladistia; order Polypteriformes; family Polypteridae; genus Erpetoichthys; species Erpetoichthys calabaricus. Next base: position 157,208,914 of record NC_041401.2, on the reverse strand, counting down.
TTTCATTATTGCATGCGTGCTGTCTTTGTCTGACGTACCAACCCCCTCCCCCACCCCGTTTCTATCCTTCCTTTTTTATTCTCCACATAACCAATCACCACATGATAAACGTCTTTGTGAAATTAAAACTAATTATAAAGTTAGACCACGGAGTGTTCATAACTTTAAAACATCTTCGTTATACATTTTGAAATATGCCATCCATTCAGGGTTACGCCCATCCCAGCAAGCATCGTGTGCCAGGCAGGAACAAATCCTGAACGGGATGCCAGCTCATTGCATGGTGAATACGAGCACACTCATACCCCAGGGTCAATATAGCATAACAAAACCCCACTGCCTACATGACTGTGAAAGGAAACTGAAGCACGCTGAGCAAACCTGGCAGGAAAGCATGCAAACTCAAGGCAGGGTACACCCAGAACCTCCTTGCTGCCAGGCAGCAGTGCAACCTCTACGCCACCGTGCCCCCACATGATTAGTACCTGCTTTAATGCATTTCATCATGAAAATTATATCAAGTATTTATCTTAGCATTGTAAATGTTCAGGGAGCAGGGATATCATAAAATTAATGTATTCTGTGTGGTGATCGATGCTTGCGCCTCCTCTTTCTGCAGAGGAAATCAGTTTAAGAAGCACGTAGTGATTAATATGGCTCGGGGAACGCTTAACACAAAGCATCTCATGCGCTACATAATTTATGACAGGATTTGGGAAGATCTACTAAATTAAATATTCATTTTGAGATGAAGTTTAGTGTACACTGTTCTACTTTAATGACAAACTATGAGAATAAAGTTAACATGTCGACTTTAATCTAAACATAAATGTCGAGAATAAAGTGGAAATGTCGAGAATAAAGTCAACATGTTGACTTTAATCTCGACGTAAATGTTGAGAATAAAGTGGGAAATGTCGAGAATAAAGTCAACATGTCGACTTTAATCTCGACATTTAGTTTTTTTTTTTTTTCTTCACTGTGTCCGTATTTTTTATTTCACTGTGGCCCTAATACGCTTCCGTACAGAACAGATTCTACTTTCTAGCTTACTTTACATTTTAATCATCTTCCTTCACAAAGTTGTCTTGGAAAAGTAAACGGGTCCACATTTTACATATATTTATGTACTACTACCCACACCTCCCACATTCCATTCCCACAATTTATTTTATTTTTGCTAACTTACTGCGGCTGTAATAAAGTAATTAATAAAGTTATTACAAATTCCATTTAGAGAGTTGATTTGTTTGTCACCAGCATGTTATCTGATAGTGACAGGGTAGTGGAAGCCACTGCCCAGCCGGCCCCTAGGATCTAGTTGTGAATAAATTACTAACATTTATGCCAGACAGGAGGAGCCCACCTCAGGGTGCTGCACGGGGGCCTTCAGCAAGCCAGTTACGCCACTGCATAGACCCAAAGATTTATTCAGCATGATAAATACTGTACTTAATCCAACTGTTTCAACATGTATTGAAATATCAAAATCGTTGTGTGAAAATTTTAAGAAAATGTTTGTTAATAAAATTTCAGCCATCAGGTCTTTAATTGTACCTCCTCAATGTGATCCATCAATCCCACGCAGGTGTTCAACAGTTTTGGACCATTCTGAGCCTTTTATCTTTCTCAGACTTGGCAAATATTGTTACTAATCTAAAGTCTACAACTTGTTCCTCAGATATTTTACCCTCACATTTGTTTAAGGTGTTTTTTAAATTATTAATACTTCCCTTTCTACTGGCTCTGTACCTTCTTATTGTAAACATGCTGCTGTTCATCCCCTCCTTTAAAAACACAATTTGGACCCCACTGTGCTTTCAAATTCTAGGCCTATATACCAAGTTTAATTTATTTCTTATCTTCTTGAAAAAGTGATCTTTGAGTAGCTCCATTTATTTTTAGATGCAAATCACATGTATGAAACTTTTCAATCTGGTTTTAAACCATGCCGCAGTATTAAGACAGCACTTCTAAAAGTTTTTAATGGTGTGTTGTTAACTGTTGACTCTGGGGTTTCTAATGCTTTTTGATTTAACTGCAGCTTTTGACACAATAGGCCGCAATATCCTTTTATCTCACCTTGAAAAGGTTATTGGCTTTAGAGGCTCTGCGCTTGACTGGTTTAAATCGTACCTTAATGACAGGACCTTTAGTATAGACAAATTTTCATCCTCCAGAGCCAATTTGAATTATGGGGTCAGGGGTCCATCCTTGGCCTTATTTTATTTTCCATCTCTATGCTTTCTTTAGGTTCTATTTTTGAAGAGCACAGTATGTCTTTCCACTGCTATGTCGATGACACCCAAATTTATTTACAGCTCAAGACAACTCTGTTCAGTCACTATTAAAATGTCTCGATAACATTAAGAGCTGGATGTCCTTAAGTTTTGTGGATTTTAACCAGAACAAAACTGAGGTTGTGATCTTTGGTCCTTCTGAGGTTTCTGGCATAACCACTAGTAGTCTTGGTCGTCCTGGAACAGTATTGTACATCATCAGGTAGGAATTTGGGTGTCATTTTTGACAGCAATCTTAAACTGGCCAAACAGATAAATTCTGTTGTTAAAAACTGTTTTTCCAGTTGAGACAGTTGGCAAAGGTAAAGCCTTTTCTTTGCTTTTCTGACTTTAAGAAGGTCATACACACTTTTATTTCATCTCACCTTGATTACTGCAATTCTCTGTATACAGCCAGTCTCTTCTGTTTCACCTACACCTCGTTCAAAATGCAGCTGCTAAGCTTTTAAATAGAAATCAGAAGCGAGTGCTATTACTCACATATTGGCCTCCCTTCATTGGCTGCCTATTAGCTTTAGAGTCAATTTTAAGCATTAATTGCTTGTTTATAAGTCTCTAAATGGTTTAGCACTGGTCTGCCTCACCAATCTCCTTAAAACATATGTCTAGTCTTTGTCTCTAAGATCGTCTGACCAGTTGTTACTGGTGATACCTCGGACAAGGCTGAAGCATAGGGGCGATTGTGCGTTTGAGGTGGCTGCTCCACGGCTTTGGATACAACTTGCTGCTGCAGATTAGATCTGCACCTAGTTTGAGCATTTTAGTATTCAGGCTGAAAGCACACCTTTTTTCCCTTGCTTTTAATTCAAATTAAAAGGGTTGTTGGTTTATATTTTATGGATTGGATAGCCACTGTATTTCATACGTGATGAACGTAATTAAGGAATGTTATTTTATTATGTTTTATGTTATTTTATTTACTTATTAGTATTATTACTTAATTCTTCAGCACTTTGGTAAACACCACTGTGTTTTTGTATAAGTGCTTTACAAATAAACTTGACTTGACTTATATTAGGTCAATTTGAACCACATTCTATTTCTGCATTTTGTCTTTGTTTTTGGACTAAAAGAACTTGGCAACTCATATAGAGTGGAAATTGTCATTTTGGGACTACAGGGCTGCCTCACTTACATGTTTTTGCTCAGACAGACTATAATGATTTGTAAATGAACTCTTAACAGGACTTGACTCAGCTGTTTCAAACAAAGCAATGCTGTTTTAGCCCTACTTATTTTGTATGTATTCCTATTTATGGTATCTAAGTATAACTCACATTATGGTCTTGGGCTAGAATGAGCCGGCAAGTCTATAATTCAAATGTTACAAAATAAAGTGTTTTAAGCATACTTTAAAGCTTTTAGGCATAGTTCTCCACCACGAGCAGGTAGCAAATTATTTGTGCATAATATCACTGTTGTAACAGGGAGCCACAAACATGACGAGAAGGGGAAATGAGGCCTGCAAAAGCCTGTCAAAGGCCCACCCTTCACTAACATAAAAATGATGAGCTGGCTTTAAAAAAAGTGCAATATAGTAACATTTTTTTTCCAAAAATGTCTTAAAAGGAAGAGAAACCATAAAAAGCAAAAGGACAAAAAGAATCTTAATATATGAAGGTATACAGAAAGAAAGCAAATATAAAATGCTCAAAAGTGTAGAAAGGAGTAATCCAAAGCCATCAACTCCCAATATGCTTTGTAGAATGTAAAGATCCAGAGGTAGAAATGGAATAATTGATGAAAACCAGAAAATCCAATAAAAAGGAATACTTAAAAGAAACTCCAAACAAACTCATTGAACCACTAGTGAATCCTTATAAGACCAGAGGGCTGACCCAGCAGCAATGAGGTCAGTGTGACCCTTTTTCCTAGTGGTCCACTCATAACGTACATAGAATAGCAGCATATTTCAAGAGATGAAACAAAAATAACAAATGATAAGTGAAACTGACAGAAATAGCATAAATATTACGAGATGGAGTCACAGACCTAACAAAATGGCTGTCAGGCCTCCAAAAAATACCATGAAAACATGACAAAGGATTCACTGGAGAGGCCTGAAGATGCTCACCTGGTGCATCTTAATCAAAACTATTGCCTGTAGACTTCCAGCCTAGTAGGCCCCAAACAAAGAGAGCTGACGAAATAATGCCCAAAAATAAGGCAAAAGCAACACAAGGAGAATGAATATTATAACCCCCAACTACCTGTTCACAAAAGGGCAAATTGTCTTTATAAATAGGATTTTCTAAACAAAAATTAGAAAAGTAACAGAAAATGCTCAAAAGAGAAAAACAAAGTGCAAATGAGTTGCCTAAAAGGCCGTCCTAAAAAAACAAGGCCCAAAACACAAATCCTGAATTGCAATCCTTAAACAAAATTAAGAAGGTCAGAGAAAACAGAATAATTCAAAGAAAATAGCATTACTCAGTATAAATCCAAACAGATTCTCCATTCTCCTGATCTGAATTCATTCCACTCTGGTCTAAATAGTTAGAGATACGGCTCAGGAGTGAAGATGTCAGTGTGGCCTTTCAAAACACATGGAATAGAGGCCCATTTAAAAAAGCAGTATATAATTATACTCATCGCAGGAAATACATGAAAATAAGAAAAATAATTACAAAATGAAACACATAAACACACATTCATCCATAACAATAACAATAAGAAATATAATAGCTTAAAATTATCAAAACCAAAAGTAACACAGAAGATAAATATACTGTAGGTCAGGAAAAAACTTAGCTGTAACACATCAGTCACATGGTACAAAATTCCATGTGTGCCTTTTGGCATAAAGAATGGATCATCCAGAGAGAGAGAAAGAGAGAGAAAGAGAAATTTCACACCATCCACTTGAGTGTCAAAGATGTCGTCCATGTAGCAGCATAACTGCTGAATTTAAAAGCTGCCCAAAGTAACTTCTAATCGGATGCTGATGTTTCAGTTGATGGTAAGCTACATTTTCTATATTTAAATAGAAAGTATTATTCAATAACCTTTTTGATTTTGGAACAAGTGTATGTATTTATTCGACTTTTCATTTAGATTTTACTGTTATTCACAGTTTTCTATCATTTATTTAATTTGGTTCATTTTCTGTTCTGCTTTAAGTTTATATTCATTGTCTGCAAATACAGAATGATTCAAATAATAAACTAGACATAAGGCACCTGGTGTGAGTAGATTTCTGTTTTTTTCACTGCTCTCACTGCTGAATGGGCAGGCCTCCTATAAATCCTTTACTTATAAATTAAAGTGGGAACCCCTATTGTTTAAGAAGCTTCCAGAATATAGTACCAGCAGTTATTTTCTTTTACTGGAAGCACTACAGAAAACCACCCCAAAAGTAAAAATATTCAGTTCAATTCATGGACCACCTAAATGTGCCACCAGTAAATGCCATTGCTGTTTGTAATAAGTTGAAGTAAAACACAATTCAATGTCAGCACTTCATTGTCTGCATATGGCTATGGCTATAGCAAAAAATACAAGCGTGAACATACAACTGATGAAAAACACAAACAGAAATAAGAAATACTTGAGTGAATGATATAAACAAGTGGAAATCATAAACATATAATAACTCTAATAACATACAGTATACTCAAATTTCACATTATTCCCAATGAGTACCCATTATAATTTAAATGAACACAGTTTCCTGTAAAATTATGTTTTGCAATGACAAAAGTCAAGTCACTAGGCACAGCACGAACTGATAGAATGCAGGAATGTTTCACTCATTTGCAATTGTGTACAGTATAGCATGTGCAAGAGTAAGCACCATCAGTGACCTCATAATATTATTATTATTCCGTATTTGGCTGACACTTTAATCAAGGTAACTTTAAACATTTGAGATACATTTGTTTACATTTCTTTTTTTTTTTTTTTTGTTCAAATGGAGCACGGGGAGGTGAAGTGACTTTTTCATGGTCACACAGTGCAGCAGAGGGATTTGAAACCACAGGGTTTGAAGTCATAGGTATTTAAGCCTTAACTTCTACACAACACTGTCTTCAAATAGCCCTTGTACTTCTGATACACCCAATAAACCAATGGCATTATAAGTGCATTGTCTTACAAAATTTCCCCAGCAAAGCTGGGTAACACAGCTAGTCATCTGTAATACTGTACATAAATAAAGGTGTAACTTTCTGCTGCCTATTCTTTTACTTCATCTTGTTGCCTGGGATTATAGAATGTAAAATGGAAGAGGAAGTGCTGAACTACAGCACTTGATGGAGTGGTAAGAGTATGGGATTTGAAACATTTTGTTAATGTTTAGTATAAAGTTCAAGTATAGATAATTTAAAGGGGAGAATAAGGTCACCCTAGGACCCTAACATGACAAAATACTTGATGAGTTCCATTGACCCCATGATAATAGAGCAACTCAATGGCATATTTTGTACATTTTTACTTTTTTTTTTTTTTTGGGTGCCTGGTCATGAAAAAAAACTGACCATTAAAATGAGACCAGCCATACATTAATTAATCATCACTATGCTATTAATGATCACAAAAGGCAAGTTAATACTCTTAGCAAGATGGCATAATATATGTAGACTGGCTCTGTGGCCTCATACTTATACTATATATACTACAGTATACCTGACTTCAGGAAGTTGAGATGAGGCAGATTTTTTCTCTTGAGTTCATGCTTGATACTTTTAACATTCCAGCTTACATGATTTAATGAATGATCATCATACTGTTTTGTACTTTGAAATCCATCATTCAAAACTGAAAAGAGTGATTATCTTTTTAATTTTTGTTTACGTTCAGCAAAAATTTAACATCTGTCATTACTGGGCCTGGCTGCTGGTAATGACTCGGAATGACAGTTTGGACACTAAATAAGAGGAGTATCCTTTGTTCTTTTTTTCATTCCCTCCCTTCCCAACTCACATATTGCCCCCCCTTAATGATGTAAACCAAAGAAGTATCACAGTCCTTGTTCTATGAAATGCCACATGCCTGACACCAACATATTCCCCCCAATGACAGTGAGTGTTATGTTGCTGAAATATCAGTATAGTTACTAATTATTATAGATACTCCTAGTGAGACAATCAAAGAATTAAAAGCATAAAAAACATTAAAACTAAATATTGGCAAATCAGTTGGAATTAAATTAAGATTATTTTGATTACAGAAAATTAATTTTGTATATTTCTCAGTATTTAAAAGAGATTTGTCATATTTAAAAAAGGCAAATCCCTAGAAATCTACATGGACTTTATTTCTGAGCCATTTAAATTGTATTTCTTACCATCTACGGCAGAAAATAAAAAGGCAGACACTTAAAGTGCATAACATAATTTTGATGAATCACAGCCTGAATCTGAGAATGAATTTGCAGTAACCGTTTTAATGCCCAAAGTGGAGAATAATCACAGCGCCAGTTATGACTGGTCCAGTGAACATGGCTGTTGCTGCATAGATCAGTCAGCAACCTCTGGAGAAAAAAACCCTGGGGTTGTGTATGTATGTGCCTTGCTTTGGTACAGAAGATGTTTTACTTTGAGGGGATGATTTTGTGATTTTAGGTCAAAACCTTTTGGTGGCTCACTATGCCTGCAAATTTTTTACTCTTATGTAAAAGCCTGCCTAATAAACAACAGAACAAAGTTGGTATATTCTTGACCTACAGGTCTTCTTTAGCCGTTGCCTATGCTAAGGACACCTTGAAACCACAATTCCAGTGAACACCTTAAAAGATTTACCTAATTCCTCTGAATACATTGCAATTTTATTTATGGTTGACAGGTTATCTAAGACTACAGATCTTATTCCTTTCTAAAGAATTCTTACAACAAAGAAAATTGCAGAATTACTGATACCAAAATCTGTACATTACAGCCTTCCATCCATCTATAGATCAGGGGTCCTCAAGTTTAGTCCTGGAGGGCCACAGTGGCTACAGGTTTTTGTTCCAACCAAGCTGTTGTGAGATATGGCCGGCTATTTATCCCAGCCAATACCCCCAGGCCACCAGATGGAGCCCTCCTTGCAGTATGGAGCTACCCTGAATGCCAGCAGGGAATTATGGACAGTGGACTTTTAATGCACAGCCCTGCTGGATACCACAGGGGCCGCCAGGAGTCGCTGCAGGGAGGCCCAGGGATTATTTGCACCATAACCTGGAAGTGTGTCTTAATCACAGTGACACAAGGAATGACGTGCTTCCGGGGTGAAGAAAAAGGATTTTTATCTGACCCAGAAGTGTCCCATGTCACGTGGACAGAGAAGGCGAAACACTTCCGGGTCAAGGACTATAAAAGGATTATGGGAAATCCCAGACGTTGAGCTGAGCTGGGTGGAAGGGTGGCAATGCGTCTGGGAGTGGAGGATTGATTATTGTATTGATTTATGAGTGTTGTGGAGTGTAGAGTGCTTGGTGCACACTATTATTATAAAATAAAGTCATATTGGACTTTTATCTGGTGTCTGACGTCTGGTCTGAGGGTTCAAGGGGTCGACAGTGCCTCTGTCATTCACACTGTTTAATTAGAATACAGTCCTTGGCAATTAGATCATTTTCTCTCTTTTTAGATTAGATTAGATTTTACTTTATTTGTCCTCCAGGAGAAATAAAAAATTTATAGAAGCTGAAATAATACATATTTCCTGTATTTATTATACATTATGACCGTTGGTACTGTATCCCACCCCTTGACACAGCTTCAGCCACAGGGAAAGATTTTAACAGAGTTCTAGTGCTAAAGAAACACACTCTCAGGTTGGCAGTTGCCGGTTCAGAAGCTGCTAAACAGCGTAAAACACTCATCGCAAATTACAACGAGTTTTTAAAGCCAATTCACTCACCTTCTGTCCTGTTCTTGCTTGTCTTGTGTAGACTGCCTCTGACCCTGTCCCAGCAGCTCTACAGTCGAGTCCTCTTGAGGAAGACATCTACAAGTTCTTTTAAAGACAGAGATGCTATAACAGAGTCAGCTAGGAAGCTGACCACTTAGCTGTGCATTAGAATTAAGGCACTGTTGAATAAAGGTTGAGTGCTATTCGTGCAAGTGCCAGAATAAAAGTTCTCTTTCTTCAGTCCTTTCCTACCTGAGTTTTGTGCAACTCAGCAGCCCAGATCCGACAATGTAAAGAGAATAATAAAAACTAACAACTAACCCGCCAAACACACCTAAGAACTGCTGTCAATAACAGGATTGTAGGTGGCAGTAAAATGATGTTAAACCTACTCTGATTTTACCATAGGTTTACATTTAAGTTATTTACATCTGAATAGAGAAGGTCCAGCTTGTAGTGTCTACAAATGGAACATGCTGATTTACCATCACTCAGAATGATTCATCATTAAGATATTGGTACATTTCTGTTCATGTAATTTATGTAATATGGACAAATTCAGTCAGCATTTCAATGACTGGATCACATATTTAGTTTGAATTGTACTGTTCTCTTTTTTCATCATTACTTATTCACAGAAATCTATAGTCCCCCTCCTACTTTCTCCACTAAGTCTGATGAAACCCATACAGCATTAAAACTGCATCTGAAATAAGAGGAATGCCATTTCTCCTTCATACCCAAAAATGTCAAAGTACCTGAACTCACCATAATTCACTGTGAGATATAACAGATACAACTTATACAAAAGCAACAAAACATTTTTCATTATATGGAGTCAGGCCACGTCTGAATTTTTTCTGTCTTCATTTTATCCTTGCTCTGGATGTTCACCCTTTCTCCCTTTTAATCCTTGGATGAGCAGCTCCTCCAATAGGGTGTAGCAGACCTCTTTAGGTTGCAGTAATGGAAGCACTACCAAGTAGATAGCGGAATATTTAATTTATCCCACTTTACATACCTCAGAGTCTCTTACATTTTCTATCTCTACGTCTTATAGATGTAAGCGGCCAACAGATCTTTTACTCTAACCGTGTAGCATTTCTCAGGTTCTCAGCTTGTGCAAAAGGCAAATGAGATGGGCTGGAGCTTGGGTCTGTATTGACAGCAACAGGTCTTCAGATTAAATAAAAAATGAATTCAAAAATTTATAATAGCACACCAGAGTCCAAATCTTAACATTAATAATTAAGAACATTAAAAACATTAATAATTGTAAGAAAGTAATAATTGTAAAAAAGAGAGACAGAGTGAGAATTTTAGCAAAGGCTGCAGCATGGCACGGTGCCCGGAAGTAAAAAGATAGCATTTTCATTTTGACAATTCATGTCATTCATATATTGTTTTGCAG
>NC_041401.2:157150872-157193372 GCF_900747795.2 Erpetoichthys calabaricus | reverse complement strand
TATACACATAGGAACTATTCATTTATTTTCAGTTAAGTGATCTGCAGCAAACTTTTATAAATGAGGGTTTCTGATTTTTAGATAGTGCAAACTGTTTCTTCTTCATTGACGTTTTCTCTTGGAGAGCTTTTTTCATTTCATTCAAAATGAAAGCAGCAGCTGCCAAAATATGTAGCTTTCTTATTAATTTTTCAACATTGTGTAAAATAAATGTATAAAGTAACATAAAAGGTTTAAATACTGGTTATTCTTTTACACTAAAATATTACAACAGAGATACAAAAAAAGTAAAATGGATATGTTGTTTTTCTTTAAGGAGATTAAATATTACTGAAGAAAGAAAAAAAAAATTAAACAGCCAAATGGGGCTATGCATACGAACTTAAAAGGTTTAAATAAAACAGAAATATATATTTTATTTTTACTTGGTTAACTTGTGGAGGGTGTATCCTGTAGCAAAGCCCTAACTTTTTTCATGAAAGCCCGTTTCAGTCAATAAGTCTTATGTGTGTGTTTATGTATGTGTGTATATATATGTAGATATGTGTATATGTAGATATGTATATATATGTATATGTATATAAATGTTTATGTGTGTGTGTATATTATATATATAATATATATATATATATATATATATATATATATATATATATATATATATATATATAAAAGACAGCAACACTTATAACAATGACAACACAATTACATTGACAATCATGTTACGTTATTTTTAAAATGTTTCCTTTTTTTTCATAACCTCTTTAACACACTACTTCTCCGCTGCGAAGCGCGGGTATTTTGTTAGTATATATATATATATATATATATATATATATATATATATATATATATATATATATACATATACACACATACATGCAGTTTCAATAACATAGAAATCAATATAAATATTAACATCATTATCATATGAGAATATGAAGTAATATATAAGAAGCACATTTCATATAAATATAAATTATTAAACAGTAAAATCTTCTTCTGTAATTTGCTACCGTGGCAATTTTTGTGTCTGTCCAGGATTTTAAATCACCTGTAGCTCGCAAACCGTTTCACCTATTGACTTGAAATCTGGTACACATATAGTACATCACGTCTACTATCCGCTTTATGGGTGATGATTGTATTACTCTTTTAATCTTTATTTTATTTTATTGTAGAATCAACTCCTATCTGCGCACACCAGGGCGGCCGTGGGCGGATGCGTATGGTGTATTCACTCCATGTTATCGTGCATTGCGCTGTCACTGGTATTTTGATAAAAGAATTTGAACAACATATAAGAAGCGTATAAATTATTAAACAGTAAAACATTAACATTTAAGAAGTAAAGTTACATTAAGTACTACTGCAGTGCCTTCGGGTATACCTCATTTTTTGTTTGCCCATTACATGCTTAAATGTATACATTTTTTGGTGTACCTACCCGAGAACACGCGACATATAACCGAGCGTGGGAGAAGCATGGATTTTAAACACGCATTGAGTTCATCTGCTCGTCTCCCTCGTGGAATAAATGGTAATGTTTGACTAAAATCTACAGCGAGTAAAACGACATTACCTCCTATTTTTTTTTTTACGATCTCTGAGATCTTGCTTTTTTCGGTTCAAGGCTTCATAAGCTCTTTTATGTTGTATGGTGTACTTATCCCAAACCATCATCTTTGAATGTTGCAAGACTTTCGCCTTGTATATAGATCGGGGTAATTACATTCATTGCATTCCTAGTCTGAATCACAATCTGATTGTATGGGTGGTTACCTGGCACTGTAGGGTTGACACCCGTCCTTTAAAATACGGAATCGTGCCGCATTTGAGAATGAAATTGCGCGTCCCGTTTTGAATCAATACGGGACGGGATTTGTCCCGTATTTTTTTTATCATTTTTTTTAAAGCAGCGTCTCATGCAAATCATCCCACACGCATTTTATGAAGATGCCTCCTTTCCTACTTTTGATTGGGTAATACTTCATGTCATCGTTAGTTTGATTGGTCTTTTTAACTGTCCAGTGAGGAGGGCGTGTCTTTTAAGTAGAGTCTGCAAACTGTTGGCACTGAGATGTGGCGTCAGCGCCAGAGTTGAAGCCCCTAACGTTGCGATCAGCAAGTCGGCTAACATCCGCCATGTGCCGTCTTTCAGTTGCGAGAAGCAGATCATAGAATGGTTGAAACTGTTGCCCCTAACGTTGCGCCACGGCGTGTGGTTCGTTTATACCTCGTGTCTTCTCATTAAACTTTTATCTCGCGAATATGTTATTGCAATCCGCAGCGGGAGCGTTTCTATAAACTTAATTTAAACTTACGTTTTACATCGTGCTTTGTTTCCCTTATGAACATGCTTGTATGCTTCACTCGCTCCCTTCTCAATTGTTTAATGAATTTTTTGCTCTTCGCTGTTTGCGGCTCTTCCTTGATTTCCCCCTACTTCGTTCTTTTATCTCGCGAATATGTTATTGCAATCCTTAACGGGAGCGTTTCAATAAACTGATTGAAAATAGTTTTGCATTTACCTTTTTAGTAAAAGGCGAGCTTTTAAGCCTGAGAAATCACCCCGTAAATGCACACGTTTAATTGCACATGTGTTAATATGTATGGTTACACAGTATTAAAAGACAGTGAACAACGTCAGTTACCTTTGTTCTCGCGTTTGATAAAAGGCGAGCTTTTAAGCCTGAGAAATCACCCCGTAAATGCACACGTTTAATTGCACATGTGTTAATATGTATGCTTACACAGTATTAAAAGACAGTCAAAAATTAACGTCATTTACCTTCGTTCCCGCGTTTGACTCGTGCTGTAAATCTCTTCCTTGTTTTTAGTTCACGTGATTACGTAGGAGGCGTGATGACGCGATACGTGACTCCGCCTCCTCCATTACAGTATATGGACAAAAAATATGTTCCAGTTATGACCATTACGCGTAGAATTTCGAAATGAAACCTGCCTAACTTTTGTAAGTAAGCTGTAAGGAATGAGCCTGCCAAATTTCAGCCTTCCACCTACACGGGAAGTTCGAGAATTAGTGATGAGTGAGTCAGTCAGTCAGTCAGTCAATCAGTCAGTCAGTCAGTCAGTCAGTGAGTCAGTGAGGGCTTTTCCTTTTATTAATATGTATAGATACTTCATGATGAGCACACGCATGGACCATGTTAGATGGGAAGCTGCTGGTTCCTTTGTCAGTTGCATTTTGTTATAAATTAGCAGCTAGTTAAGAAAATAAAAAAACAATTAAAACAGTAAATGCAGGTGTTTAAAACTAAAGGAAGCAATTAAGGATTCTGAAATTTAACAGACGAGTTAACTAAAATGTAGCATAAAAATGTTGTTTGGGCAATAATTGCTTGAGCAACAATGAATAGCTTCTAATTAATAAACAGAGATGGAATGAAAACATGGAGCCCCTGCTTCTTACCAGGACTGCACTTGAGAACCCCAGATCTGTACAGTAGTATCAGGTAGTGGACCAGAGTCTCACTCCAAATTCTGGAAGGCATTATGTTCTGACCAGTGTTGGTCAGGAAATGATATATAGCCTTCTTCATAAAAGCTATACAACAAGTTAGACATATTTAAATTAAATTGTGACCCAAAAATGCACTGTAGTCTCATATAAAACAGAAGCACTGTTTTTACTGTTCATCAAAAACAAGGCAAACCAGCTTTTTCTGGAAACTTTTATTAATGAAAATTGAGAGAGACAGGTTGGGAGCATGCGATGATAGCACATTGCCGCACCCACCACACAATGAACCACCTGGATTGGGACCCGAGTGCAGCAGGTGACACCTCATCACCACACTGGAATATTATGAGGTTTTTTTACGGTGGCTGGAGTGCCAATCCTGCCACCAACGCTCCAGTTTTCCCTTTAAGTTGGAGGACCTGTTTACAGGGCTGGATGCAGATTAACATCATACCCAGAAAGAAGTGATTGCAGGTTAAGGGGCTTGCCGAAGGGCCCAATGGAGTAGAGTCACTCCTGGTGTTTACGGGATTTGAACCAGCAACCTTCCAATTGCTGACACACATCCCTAGCCTCAGAGCCACCCCTCTGCCCTAATAAAAGCTCAGCCATTTCACATTCCTACGTTGTTCTTCTTTTAAGAAACAAACTTATGAAACAAAATTATCATTAAAAAAAAAAGTCTGGTTATGCATTTTTCACATGGGATACTTACATTCAACTAACCTGCCAGCTAAATAATTCATGAAAAATATTAGTATTTGCATACATCCTCATGCCTACTTTAAATCAATTCAATCAACTTGTCACTTTTCGGATATCTATGATTTTTATTTCCTTGTCAAGGGATATCACTTTATGATTCCTCTGAGCTTTTGAGGGATTGCTTTAACCACTTAATTGCTTTTTTGGAGCCATTTTTTCATTTTTCTCTTTTACATGGGTTGTTCAGTTCCTGGCATCAGCCTTAATAAGAGCCAAGCACACGTGCATGTAAACTCCAGATGGCATGTTCTGTGTTGTGTAACTATGTCTTATCTGGTCAAATAAAGTTAACCACAGACAATAAATATATATATAATAGGAGGAGAACAGGCATCCTGGGTGAGATGGGGATATATACATTACCCCAACAGGAGGCCAGGGTGACAATGAAAGAGTATTGGCTGGCGGACAGAAGAAATAACATCATCCAGCATCCAGCTGGCAGGAAACAATAGACAGACCTGCAATAGCAGTGAATCGGGAGTTGTTCCATCCACTGCATGCTAGGTGGCAGTGGTCCTCATATGAGAGTCTAGTTGAGACACCTGCAGGGATGCTTGGAAACTGGAGTGTGGAAATGCCACCCTGTCAGGATCCCTATGTATCAAAAGAGGGCGCTGTCGGGAAGGACCTCTCTGCTTTTCTTACAGCCTGGATGTGTTTCCTGGAGGATATGATATGGCACCAGAAACACTCCTGGGTCTGACATAAAAAGGAGCCCGCTGCCACACAAGGACCAAAATCAGCAGAGGTGGAGAAGGTGGAAGAATTGTTGGTTTATTGTGCTTTATTGTATTATTATGGCTTATTACTGGAGTGAGCTCTGTAAAGAAGTGCCTGAAGAGAATAAAAATCTCTTTTTTTGTACTAATAACATGTGGTGCTTTACTGTTTCTGTGGTTTGGAGCTCTCTGGTGCCCCCTAGTGATTACAAAACACACACACACAAACATATCTATATATATATATGTATATATTATGAAGTTATAACAAAATTAATTATTAAACAGAAGGAAATGAATTGAACATAACTCAAGGGTTGACCAAATGCAACTGAAAGCTGAAAGCGTAAGAGGTCTCAGCCAAGTCTAAGAGAAACTACCAACATCATTTTTCAAGGGTAGAATGATGTAAATGAGTAACGAACACTTCAATTGAAACAGTGCTAATAGTCAATAGGACAGTCCTCAAAATAACCCTTTTAACGAAGCAGTGTTCAGAATAATGGGGAGAATTGATATGAGTCAGAAATTACTGACGGCGTTAATTATGTTAGTTGAATGAAGGAGGTAATAAAGTTCTGCATATTAAGAGACAAATGATGTGATGTATTAGATGAGGTGATGTAATCAGAAAAAATTATAAAAGCAGACGAATTCTTAAATTGATTGCTGACTTCATGAACTGAGACATTTGTGCAAAAAAGGAAAGTTCTGCTTCCCCTTCTGGTCTCCATAACTGCCTTCTTTGAAGATGGAGGAATGTTTTTTTCCATGATAAGCTCATAAGGCTAATTTTATCTGTATTTTGATAGAAGTTTTGTCATTACTGGGCTGGACAAGTGTTTTTTAGGCATGATGTTAATTGTCGTGAATATAGTATACTAGCTGTCCCCTTGGCTCTGTATGTGTGGTAGTGAAAAAGGGCAAACTTTAAGCGGAGGCAAGATACAGTCCAAAACCTGCCCAGTGGTAGACCGATTCGAATGTAGGCTGGCGCGTGACTCAGCAGGGCCACCTCTGCCCGCCTCTTCACTCCTGACGTTACACTTCCTGATCTCCTTGGCCCACAGCCTCCGTCTTGGATTAGTGTGAATATATCGCTCCTGCAAGTGAACTATGATACTTAGAGAGATGAATGAAGTTGCAAAATCAACCAGAGTTTCCAAGCAAATTATAGAAAAAAACCTGATCGCTCGTGATAACCAAACAGACATATAGAGAGTCAGACAGACAGACAGACGTTGGATTTTATATATATTTAGAGATTAAGGAACCGTCTGAGGGCTAATAGGAGTTAATGGGCAACCAGGCAGCCAGCTGAGCAAACCGAAACACAAAACAAGACTAGCTGTGCAGTAATTAAACTTGATCTTGTTCCGCTGTTCTCTACAACGGCGTTTAGACTAGGTTAGTATCATACTACATAGTCTGGTCTTGATCTGTAGCTAGGATGGTAATATCTCAGGTACAGTGCAACTGATCCTACAGTATATGTCTACCAGTTCGTACCCTGTATTCTCTGTTTATTTCTTTTCTGTTTAAAGTTTATAATGTTTACTTTTTGTTCATAATATTTCAATTTTGTGTAATTATGTTTCTATGTGGTAATATGTAATCTGTTCCGTTCCTTGTGTTTTGTGGGTGGCTTCCCAAGAGGCAGGGTCACCTGTCCATCTCAATTTAGGGGCTGTCCCAGCCCTATAAAGGTTTTGGTGACAGGCAGTTTAATGGGATACATTGTTAAAGCTTGGTGTTGGCAACTTCTGTTTGTGTTTGGCTATTACTTATTTTGATTTACTTGATTACTACCTTCTTTACTCTTTTTTTGATAATTCTTTTGGATTGTGCATTGGGACATTGTTTGCTACTGGATTTCCTATTTCAAGCAATTCCATTGGTGCCTTTAGTGTTCTTTTTTTACAGAGTATTTTTAAAAATAGATCATTTTACCTTTTATTTTTAAAGATTCTTTGTTTTCCCTTTAATAAGACAAGGTTTATGGTCATCTTTCCACTTGTGGGGCCTTTGAGTCATTAATATTGTTTTTGCTAGTTCCACTTGCCAAGGGCCAACTAGGCCAAAGCCTACTGAGAATAGTGAGGAATGGCTGGTTGTGCCTGTGCTGGGCAGCCCGGTGAAGCTTTTGGCCTGCTCCCTAGCTTCTCCTGGAGGCCTCACCATATTTTGCTTGGAGGAAACTCCTCAGTTCAGAACATTAATGTATGTGTATTTTAAGCTTTGCTTTTGTTAGTTTTGCAGCTCATTTGTAGCTCAATGATTATGTTATATCTCTTTAAATGTTCTGCTGTTTCTTTCTGGGTTGGTGGGTTTTTCTATATAAGTGAATTGAGAAGGCTCAAGAGTAGGAGATCATTAATTTATAATGGAGTTCATAAGCATTGCTATCTATTTTGATTGGATTTTCTGATTATTCTTGCTGTTTTAAGGACTCTGTTAAAATGATTTTGTTGTGAGGACTTGTTTGCTTGGGATTGCTTTTTGATGCAACTACCATGCCTGGTTTTACTCATTTATTTGTGTTTTCCTATTTTTGTTAAATAAATCCATTATTTATAAAGATTTTCTACTTGCCCTTAAATTCAAGTCAGGGATTTATGGTCATTTCCTTCTCTTGTCAGGCTTTGGTAATATTTTTGCTGTATTTCTAGTTGTTATCCCAGCTCCCCATTTTTGGGCCTGCTAAAGCTGAAACCAGCAGGTAGTATTAAGGGCCTGGTTGAGTTCAGGTATTCATGTTCATTTATACTGTGTAGACCAATTAGATCTCTGGCCTGCTCCCTTGCTTGTTTTTGGAGACCTCACATCCATTTTGCCATTGTCAAAACTCCAACTCATAACAGGTATTGTATAGAGGTATTGTTTGTCCACCAATTACAAAAGAATTTAAAAGGCTTATACAGTTCTCTTTCTGTAGTCACAGGGGATTTTTCAAGAACCCATATGAATATCAAAATGAGTCGTTGCTCAAGTCCCTTAAATAAAATGGTATTTGCATATAATCTATGCACATCCGCATAACAGTTCCACAAGTTTCAGCTTCTTTATGATTTAATGTGTAAATGCTCTATTTATTTTTACCGAATTTATGGCCTACTTCAGCACTTGACATGCCACTTTTCCAAAAGGTACTAAGATTTTTATTTTCTTGTAGAACTATAGCACTTTACACTCCCTCTTAAGGCCCATTTATACTTGGGTGAGGGCAGAGGTAGTGGCACACAGAGGATGTGCACCCTCGTCTCTTTATAGTTCAAAGCATTTGGTTGGCAACACTGCATGACATTGTGTGGTTGTAGAATCCCATGGCTTTCTCCCTTAGGTTTTTCACATTTTGATTTTGTAAATATTTAAATTTCTTCCTGCACAAACATTTATCTTTGCCCAGGGTCTGGGTGATTTCTCAACATGAATCTGTGGACATTTGGCTATTTGGGATCACATAGTGAAAACATTGAGGAGGTTGTTGACTGCACTACTGACTACATCAACTTCTGTATGGACACTGTAGTTCCAGTAAGAACTGTACGCTGCTATGCTAACAACAAGCCATGGATTACAAGTGACATCAAGGGCCTTTTGAACCAGAAGAAAAGGGCCTTTAAAGACGGTGATCAGCATGAGCTCAAGCGCGTGCAGAAGGAACTCCGAGTCCAGCTCAGGGCGGTGAAGGAGCAGTACAGGAGAAAGCTGGAGCAGAAGTTGCAGAACAACAGCATGAAGGAAGTGTGGGATGGGATGAAGATCATCACTGGCTGCAGCTCGAAGCAGGGTACCACCATCGAGAGAGACGTGAAGAGAGCAAACCAAATGAACATCTTCTTTAACAGGTTTGACCACCCTAACCCACTCTCACCTCGGAGTACTGCACTCTCTACACATCCTTCTGCTGATACCAACATAGGAGAGACATCCCCACCCACAATTACAGCAGCGCAAGTGAGCAGAGAGCTGAGGAAACTTCGTGCCAGCAAAGCAGCAGGTCCAGATGGAGTATCGCCACGACTGCTGAAGGTCTGTGCATCAGAGCTGGGGGGTCCTCTACAGCGCATCTTCAACCTGAGCCTGGAACAGGGGAAAGTCCCGAGGCTTTGGAAAACATCTTGCATCACCCCAGTCCCAAAGGTATCACGTCCTGGTGAGCTGAATGACTTCCGGCCTGTCGCTCTAACATCACATGTGATGAAGACCATGGAGCGGCTGCTGCTTCGCCATCTGAGGCCACAGGTCCAACACGCCCTCGACCCTCTGCAGTTCGCATACCAGGAGAAGGTGGGAGCGGAAGATGCCATCATCTATATGCTACATCGATCCCTCTCCCACTTGGACAGAGGCAGTGGCGCTGTAAGAATTATGTTTCTAGACTTCTCTAGCGCCTTCAACACAATCCAACCTCTGCTCCTTAGGGACAAGCTGACAGAGATGGGAGTAGATTCATACCTGGTGGCATGGATCGTGGACTATCTTACAAACAGACCTCAGTATGTGCGTCTCGGGAATTGCAGATCTGACATTGTGGTCAGCAACACAGGAGCGCCGCAGGGGACTGTACTTTCTCCGATCCTGTTCAGCCTATATACATCGGACTTCCAATATAACTCGGAGTCCTGCCACGTGCAAAAGTTTGCTGACGACACTGCTATCGTGGGCTGCATCAGGAGTGGGCAGGAGGAGGAGTATAGAAACCTCATCAAGGACTTTGTTAAATGGTGCAACTTAAACCACCTACAACTGAACACCAGCAAAACCAAGGAACTGGTGGTGGATTTTAGGAGACCCAGGCCCCTCATGGACCCTGTGATCATCAGAGGTGACTGTGTGCAGAGGGTGCAGACCTATAAATACCTGGGAGTGCAGCTGGACGATAAATTGGACTGGACTGCCAATACTGATTCTCTGTGCAAGAAAGGACAGAGCCGCCTGTACTTCCTTAGAAGACTGGCATCCTTCAACATCTGCAGTAAGATGCTGCAGATGTTCTATCAGATGGTTGTGGCGAGTGCCCTCTTCTACGCAGTGGTGTGCTGGGGAGGCAGCATTAAGAAGAAGGATGCCTCACGCCTGGACAAACTGGTGAGGAAGGCAGGCTCTATTGTTGGCATAGAGCTGGACGGTTTGATATCCGTAGCAGAGCAACAGGCACTCAGCAGGCTCCTATCAATTATGGAGAATCCACTACATCCATTAAACAGTGTCATCTCTAGACAGAGGAGCAGTTTCAGCGACAGACTGCTGTCACTGTCCTGCTCCACTGACAGACTGAGAAGATCATTCCTCCCCCAAACTATGAGACTCTTCAATTCCACCAGAGGGGGTAAACGTTGAACATTATTCAAGTTATTGTCTGTTTTTTACCTGCATTTTTTATTACTCTTTAATTTAATATTTTTTTGCTGCTGGAGTATGTGAATTTCCCCCTGGGATTAATAAAGTATCTATCTATCTATCTATCTATCTATCTATCTATCTATCTATCTATCTATCTATCTATCTATCTATCTATCTATCTATCTATCGTTGTGTGGTTTTAATGTTGGATTGTGTAGGTGCAGTTAGCGACATTTCACACAACACTTCCTCCAGTAAGAGCATGTTTTTTTATCTAGCTCACAGGGTCACATGGTTGCTATTGCAAGGATCCATATGTCTGAACTGATGACGAAATTTACATCACAAATACCCTAGCTTACCCCTGTGGTGATGCAGATGTGTTAAGTATAACTGGGCCTTTAGCCTTTTAGCTAGCATTGATTAAGTCCCAGTACTTTGTACACACTGCCCATCGTTACTACCAATCGATGATTTAGTGATGTCCTCAGAATGGCCTTGCAGACATTTCCTTACAGCCTCTGGTCAAGCGGCAAAAAAATAATTTAACTTGACCATAGAGCAAGTAAAAAGGTTTATGTAGGTAAAAACATCGGAAGGATCACTACTGAGGCTCAAGGGCCGAGTGCGCAAGACTGGTACATCTACCTGACCCTGTCTCCCTCTAAATTGGCATCCCACTATTTATGCCTTCATTTGTGTGGATTCAGCGTAGTGCTTGGTGTGTGGTAAATTCAAGTTTTGCTTTTTGGAACTTTTTTTTGTTATATTCTCAATCCATGGTTGTTTGGTGCACAGTTTTGTTCACTAGTGAGTTTAAACACTGGAGGAAAGGTTGTGGGTTCCTTCCATGGATATTAATGTAACCCCCTTGCAACACCCTTCCATTATCGGTATGCAAGGTCCTGAGCTCTTTTATAATGGTGTCGCCACCTCTATGGTGGGAAGGTACACAATCACCCACCTTCAACCTTATAATCAATAATCAAATCAGTTACTCAAATATATAAACAAAACTCCATTTTTCTAAATTGAAAGTGAAACAGTTTTTTTAAATTGATAATTTACAATATATACACTATACATAAAACACAAACAGTAACTTATTTATAACCCGATATATATATTGGTCCCGACACTATTGGTGAGCTCACCCGGACATATTTCCACAGTCAATGAATATTACTCAATCCGTTGGGGGCCCCAAACGTAGCTCGGGTGCGTAGTGGCCAAACAAACAACACAAAAACTGGCCCCTTCACTTGAGAATTTACTCAAGCCACTTTAAAACAAATAAACAAAAAAAAACACACCGACCTTGGTTTTATATATTCCTCCTTCTCCCTCTCTCTCAAACACCCTCTTTACTCACTGATCACCATTTCTGCCTTGTGTCCTGCCTGCCGTCTTTCCCTTTATCAACCAACTCTTCTTTGTGTTGTAGCCGTTTGCTACATTTAACACCCTCTTTCTTTCTCTCTCTGTCTTGTTTCGGCGTTTTGCCTCAACCTGCCTCTCTTTTCTCTTTCGTTCTATTCGTCTTGTTTCAGCGTGCTGCCTCAACTCCAACTTTCTCGTTCTTTCTGTCTTGTTTCAGCTTGCTGCCTCAACCGTGACTCCTTCTAGTTCTTTCTCCGTCTTGTTTCAGCGTTGTGCTTCAACTGCGACTCTCTTTTCTCTTTCTGTCCGTCTAACTTCGGCGTGCTGCCTCAAATGCGACTCTCTTTCTTTCTTTCGTCTAGGCGTTTTGCCTGAAACTCTCTTTCCTCTATTCGTTTAGGCGTTTTGCCTGAACTCTCTTTTCTCCTCTTCCTCTCTCACACTCCCCTCTTCTTTCTTTTTTTTTTTTACTATCTTGCAACCCGGTCTTTTTTTTTTCTGGCCAATCCGAGGACACCTACGTATACATCCTCAACTTCAATAAACTTTATTTACACAAAACTCGCAGTTATATATATATATATTCCTTTTTTGAAACCTGACCCAGGTTACATTAACATTTGTTTTAGTTGTTTAACCTAAGGCATCTGGACAGAATGAAAGGGGTCATCCAGAGGATGAGCCTTAGTCTGGCCCCTTTTTGTTTTTTTTTTCGGTAGTGTTCTTCAGTTGTTTCCAGGGATTCATGTGATGATAGAGTAGCGTAGTCATGGCGTTTTGGCCTATGTTTTACTGCTTTTAAAGCTTTATGTAATTTTATGAGCACTTTTTGCACCACTTGCTATTTTATACATTTTGTTTTCCTGTCACTGCTAAAAAATTACACATTTTATTTATGTTTGTATGCATTTATTTATTTATTTTTGTTCTTTTGTGTCTGGTAGTAAAACTATTCTCTTTCTTTTTACCTTTGTTAGTGGACTTGTTTTTGAAGTCCAGAGGCGTACTCAAGAGTGAATCATATCCGTAGAAGAATAAAAGAAAATCTTCCGATGGCATTAAGATCTGTGAAAAAAACGCAACACTGTCAGACCTGTACTCTTTATTTATGTGTTTCTTTTTGTACAAAATAAAACTTAATGCCATTTTTGCCATAACATTCTTGAGTGGCGTCACTGCAGACTATTTGTTTTTTGAAATGCTCTACAGCAACAAAATATCTGCCACTCTGAAAAGAAGTATAACAACGTTATTTTATTACACATATTTTTATCAATAACTGTGAGAAGATTTGTAAAGATAGAATACTTGATATAGCACAGTTGGCTAACTTGCACGATTTTCTGATCAGATCATTTTCACAGTGAATCTGTTTTAAGAAAATCATTTGACTATTTTTTACAGAATTATTTAAAAAGATTTTTTCAAAAGTGTCCTCTATTGTGTGTAATTCTTCACACAGGCTAGCAAATTCAGGTAGTGTTTGCCATATCAAACCTGTACTTTTAAACTCCTACTCTTTCACTGTCTTAGCAACATACAACAAAGAATAAATATTTAGTTTAATTTATTTTTGTAAGCACTCTCCACTGACTGCAGGCTCAGAGTGCTGTAACAAGCTCACAGTTAAAATAAATTCACTAATTTTACAAATTATTACATAAGAGGCAGCATGGTGGCACACATGGTAACACAGTAAGGAGACCGGGGTTCACATCCCAGGTCGTCCCTGTGTGGTGTTTAAATGTTTTTCCTCTGTTTGTGTGTATTTTCTAAAGGTGCTCTGATTTCTTCTCACAGTCCAAAGACATGCAGGTTAGATGAATTGGTTTCCTGAACTGGCCCTAGTGTGTGTGTGTTGGGGTTCAACTTGCAATGAAATGTTGACCTTGTCCAAGCATTGTTCCTGCCTTGCACTCACCTACTTTCAAGATTAAGGGGCTTAAGAAATGAAAGTATATGGATTAATTACATGATGTACTGACTCCGAACAAGATAGTGATAATTGTTATGAAAGAGATCAGAAGATCAAAATATAGTCAGGAGGCAAAATGGGGAATAGTTTCTACCTTTTCAGATTGCCATAGAATTAAAATCTAACATTATTTTTGAATTCCATGGTGTGCAAAACCCTAAACTGGACACATATTTATTGAACATTCAACCAGGGAGCCCTACAAAAAATGAATGAATACTGCTAATCATAACACTTAATGTATATACATAAAGATATAGATCTGTTTAAACACAGTAAACAAAGCAGTTGAAAACTGATTCAGATAAGTGGAACTCAGCAATAACTGTCAATGGTGAGATGACTAAAGAACAGAGAAAAGCAAAAAATTCAGTCATCACTTTCCCTGGAGAATATAAACCTCAGAGGGGTATAGTGCCATTCCCGGAGACCTTGCAAGCTGACCGCCTATATCCATTAATTCCAAGGCTCGTAGTATCTCAGATGTCTTACCATGGGCAGGAACACAGCTTAAAAGTAGAGCAAAGGCATCAAGTGGCAGAGCAGGACACTGAGAAGAGAAACAAAATAAAGGAGGGTTAGTAACAGCTTGTAATTAGTATATTACTTATATTTTTCTAAAAATGACTAACAGAAATATGCTGTAATATGCACATCTAATTCACCTTAATAAAAGGATGTGTCTATGCTTCCAGCTGGTTGTTATGTCCCTGTCATTCCAAAAGATGGCACATCAGAAGCATTTTTACTGTCACAGGTAGCTGGGGGTGGGGGCGACTGCCCTGGTGGCTTTGGGGACCACGGGAACTGAGCTTGGAAGCTCAACCCTATAGGGGCCCGTGGTCACCGCCAGGGGGCGCCCCAATGCCTTTGGAGCCCTGGCCCTCAGCACTTCCGCCACACCCAGAAGTGCTAGGGGGAAGAAGACCAGGGACACCCCGAGTGCTTCCTGGTGCACAGCCGGTACTTCTGCCACACTGGGGAGTGCCGGCAGAAGATAGTCGGGAGGCAATTTGAGCACGTCCGGGTAGGGATAAAAGGGGCCACCTCCCTCTATTCGATGGCTGGAGTCGGGAGTGAAGGAAGATAAGGTCTTGGAGGAGGAAAGGAGGCAGCCTGAAGAGTGAGGCATTTGGATAGGCCTGGACTTTGGGGGAGTTTTGGGGGGTTGTGTGTGCACTTTATTGTATGTATTTGTAAAATAAACGTGTTGTGGGTGAACCAACGATGTCCGCCTGTCTGTGTCTGGGCTGTGCTCCACACTACGCATATACTCACATATAAGTCAGGTTCTGAAATCCGAAAAATCAATCATAAAATCAGACCTAGACTTATACGCCCATTCAAAAATGCAACACTTAATTTTTTTTTTTACATGTTCTTGCCTCCTCCAATCTCGTATCAGTTTCTCCGATGCATCGAATTTTGTTGCAGCAACACAGTTACCAGTTTCTTTCGCTACTTCAACGACGTTTAATTAAAAACCAGAATTATATTTTCTTCTGATCGAACACTTCATCGTAGATAAGGGATGCTCTTACGATAAAGGTGTATGAGAGTGTGAGATAGAAAAAACACAAATCAGTGCAAACGTTGCTTCGGAATAGTTTGGGTATTACCATGTGGTCACGTAGGCACTATATATAGAGAGAGAGAGAGAGAGAAAGAGAGGTTAGGAGCACACACTGATACAGCGCATTGCAGCAACCACATAGAAAAAAAGGGTAGTGTGCTCAGTGGTTACTCTCTCAGGCGGGTGTATCATAATCTCTTAGACCAATAGCGTGAGTTTTCTGCATTCGACTTATACAACTGACATTATAAAATACCTGAAATTATACTGTAAAATCAAGTCCCAACTTATCCGCGGGAGAACTTATCTGCAAGTATATATGGTATGTTGATTATTTTCTGTAGATTTCAATCTGCCTTAGATGGGTAGCACAGCTGATGTTAAACTAAAGTAGCATGTTTTCAGCCCTAATATAAAAGCAGAGGCCAAAGGAGCATCTGTCATATAATCAGGCAGATTTTCCATAGCATTAGGGCCCTCTAGCTAAGACCTTGACCATTTATTGTTAGTTTGTTAATCCCTGGAATCTTTTGCAGGTTGGAATCTTGAGATCTTAAGGCATACTCTGGTTTTTAAGTAATGATACAGTATGTTCTTTATTCTTTTATTTCTTCCTTTATTCTTTATTTCGCCTTATACAATTTCTCGTATTAGGAATTTGTTAGTTTTCGCATACCCCTTGGGGTCAAAGCGCAGGGACAGCCATTGTAAAGCGCACCTGGAGCAATTGAAGGTCTTGCTCAAGGGCCCAGCAAAGTAGGATCTCTTTTAGCAGTGACAGGGATTCGAACCTTCTGGATACCAGCACAGATCCTTAGCCTCAGAATTACCACTCCGCTCTGTTCTGATAAGTAAAAAGGGACTTGGCCACTTAAGGTTTTATATGTAAGAAGGAGAATTTTAAAATCAGCCCTAATCTGTAATTCAGCATAAAGATTTACAAACAGGTATTATGTAGACATACTTTTTAACTGTTATGATGATTCTTGTGGCAGCATTTTTCTCGACTGCTAAGATACATTTAATGAAACTGGGATCCACTTGATCTCCATCACCACCTTCTTAACACACCAGAAGTCTTCTCTTGCAAACTTGTTAACACCATTGGTTTCACACATTTGTTACACCCTTTTCAAAGCATTTAACACAGATCTCATAGAAGGACTCCAGACTCCATTGGATTAATGGTGTTAAAAAAAAGGAAAACACTTATTCACAGCTGACAGAAATTACTTATGAATATCCAATGCATCTACGTGAAATTTCTTTGCAAAACTTTTCAAATCAGCAATCAGTCCTTAACCATCTATAAAAGATGCCACCTTTTTTATTACATTTTGCAAGCATGGAACAAAGAAGCCAAAGGCACATAGGGAGAGTAAGAGTCCATGGCAGAGGAGAAGGTGTTCTTATGCATGGTGGAGGAGATGCAGGAAGAGGAGAAAATAGAGCTTAAGTTTCCAATGAAATTCAGGCAACGATTATTGACCATGAGATGAATCATGGCTTGTCAAGTTAAAAAGGGGCTGAACAAAGGGTTAATCTGATCCTGAGTTACAGCACTGTGGTATCTACTGTCAGAATTTTTCAGAATGAGAAGTAACTATTACTGCATACCACTGTGTATTTCAGCTTTACTGTATTGCTCTACTGTGTTTATGCAGATGCTTCATGAACCCCATTTATGTGACAGTCCTAATGTCAATTTTGATATGCATTTTGAATTTACTGTATAGAATCTACAGACTACAACACACTGGAGGTAGAGGAAAGATCTTTAATGCTGAACAGGAGGCTTCCATTGTAGATATGGTCATGTCTAACAATGTGATTGGACTGTGTGAAATCCAGACAGCAGTAATTGTAAAGCATTTTGCAAACAAAATCGTTCATTTTGTCCAGTCAGCTTCTGTTTGGGCCTGTGTATTGTTTTAAAAATGTGATGTTAGTAGGGGGAGTCACAGTGGTACAGTGGTAGTGAAGCTGCCTCACAGCAAGGAGCCCAGGGTTCACATCCTGGGCCCACCTGAATGGAGTTTGAATGCTCTCCCAGTATCTGTGTGGGTTTCCTAGAGATTGTTCGGTTCCCACCAACTTTCCAAAGAAGGTTAGATGAATTGGCAATGCTAATTTAGGCTGTGTGTGTTCACCCTATACAGGACTGGCAACTTGTCTAGGGTTTTCTCCTGTCTTGAGCCCTCTGCTTGAATAGAATAACATGACATGTTAGAATGGACTAATGTGTTTAGGCAAACAAGAAAAACTTCAACTGGAGGTTACATATAGAATGGTTTGAACAGCCTGTGAGTAACTCATTTTATTTAGTCATATAAAATAATAAAAAATAAATTTTAGTACATTAATGCACATGAATTTAGTAGTAGTTGTTGTATTAGTAAATGTGTCACATAAAAATACATTCTCAGATTCATTTCTGGACTATGGAGATAAAAACAGGAAGTATGGCATTTGACATCTTTGGTGTTAGCAGTGAAGCAGTGATGCAAGTGCAACTTCAGCTGTTTATGACACATGGGGACAAAAACAGTTTTTATGTTTGTTCACATTAAATGCAAAAAGCATCTGTTTAAATTTAAAGGTATTTCCCAAATCCTTGCAGGGAGGGGAAAGGAGAAATGTCCAGACAGAGCGGTATGGCTAGAATATAAGAAGTGAAAAAAACAAACAATAGAAAATCGAAAGTTCATTAAAGCCTGAGGTTCTGCAGCTCACATGCACTTAAAATAGATCACAGCTTTAACATGATGAATCAGAAATCTCAAAAAATGTAGGAAATTGAGAAATTTTCTTGATCTTCCAAGCAAATATAATGCCATCATAAAATGAAGATTGTCACAGGACCCTAGAAATGCTAAGTACATCAGTAAAAACACCCAAAATGAAATTTATGAATGATTGGCAGAAATGGTACGTGAGAAAATTATAAAAGAAGTTAAAGACAGTGAGAATTTTTCTGTTATAGCAGATGAATCTAAAGATGTGGAAAAAAAGGAACCCATGTCCCTTGTCCAAAGTTACTACTGATATAGGGTGGTATAGGTAAGCTTTCTCATGTATCAAGAAGCAGATTACTGTTCCTGTTTTGAGAAGTCTGAGCTAGAAGACAGAGAAAATCTGGCGGGCCAAAGCCATAATGGAATTGCAGTTACGAATGTGAAGCTCTTAGGGACCCAAACTAGAACTAAGGAGGTGGACAAATATGCATTTGTGTTCATTGTTATGGACACTGTTTTTGTCATTGTAGATTGTAGGAAAAAATATCCCTGAACCTGGATCCTTTTTTGTTTTTGCTCGAAAGTCTCTATGTATTCACGTCTGGATCATATATCAATAAAAAAGTGTCTTGATATACAAAAAGACAAGTTAAGTTTGGCATGGAAGCTACAACAAAATTTTGCAACGCTAGATAAGTCTACCACTGCACTAATATTTAAACCTTATCAATAGGTTGACTGCTGTAATGAGAGTGCTTTGTGATGAGGCCAATCCTGAGCTACAAATTCAAGATGGCTTCTATCTCACATTGACTTGAATTTCTATGGCTACTTACAGTGTTCAGAAAGATCCTTGGTCACCCTAATCTTTTCATTTAAAAATTGCCTGTCATCACAAATTAATCTATTCAAAGCAGCTGACCTAATTGATGCCCTTAGGCAGATCTTTGTGGAATATTGCAATAAGGACAACTTCAATGAAATTTGGAATATAGCTATTGAAACATATGATGTTTGCGACATGATGTTTGCAACTTTTCTGCCATATTCCCACAGAAAGGAAATGAAAAGACATCAAACAGACTATATGGTAGCATTGTCATATCTATCAAGTCTGAAAGGTTTTTTTAATTTCTTGGATCCTTTCATGGAGGATTATGATCTTTTTTGTTCATGCAAAATTGCAGTTGTTTTGCCAATGAGTATTGCTGGTTCTGAGTAAAAAAATCACCCACACTCAAACATGGTGGGTGACTGGCTGATAAACATCAGTCTGCTCAGCGTTGACAGCCAGAATCCTAAAGCACTGGACTTGGATGAATTTGTCACAGACTTTTCTGTACACCATAACAAACATTGCCTTAAGCTTTTTTAAGATTTTAGAGTGGAAGATGAATCTTTGGGTAATTTACCATTGTATCATTGGATGAGTGAGGATACTTTGTTAATATCTCTTATAGGAGTGTTTCTTAAACTATGGATTACGACCCAAATTGGGTCACAGGCATATCTGTGAGGGGTTACCACATAATTGTGTAGTGAAATTGCTGTGTTCATCAACATGTGAATTATGTGTCGAATGATTTGCTTCCTACTATTTAGTGTACTATTTATTGTGGCAGTATGTGAAACATCTCAACTGACACATCATGAAGAGCATTTATTTCTGTTGCACAGAAATACAGAGTATTCCCCATCTCCCATCTTACAACATATTAAACAATCAGTCAGAGAAGACTGAAAGCAAAGACAATATATAAGAAAGGAGGAGAGAAAATAAATGACAGACAAGTTGATGAGGCAAAGGGACTGCGCTAGTAAATTGAAATGTCAAAATGAAAATATTTTGGTTCAAGAATTTGATGCTTTTCTGGGTATCATGAAGGGTGAGTAAATTGGATGGGAGTATATATATATATATATATATATATATATATATATATATATATATATATATATATATATATATATATATATATATACAGTAGGTAGATAGATAGATAGTGTGTGCCATGGCAGTGTTGTACACTAAATGCAGTTTCATTGGTCATGAACAACTGCTAGGTGTCACACTGCCATTAAGATATATGATGTATCCAAATCTATAACTGAGGTACAAAGAAGATTTTACAATAATTTTAATATGACTCGGTGGGGAAGAATTCATTTTTGTCACACTATTTTAGAGTGGTTCGATAAATGTTCATCAACTAGGAGTGTGAAAGACATGTTTGTTGGACCACTGAGAACTGAAAAGGTACAGACAAAACCGTAGACATTCAGCGCAACATCAGTTGGTACAGGTAAACATTTCAGACTGGAATGTTCGCTGCATTATTCAGCAAGATTTATTCTATTCATCCATCTATATCCTAACACAGGGTCACAGGAGTCTGCTGGAGCCAATCCCAGCCAACACAGGAACAAATCCTGGGCAGGGCACCAGCCCACCGCAGGGCACACACAAATACCCACACACCAAGCACACACTAGGGATAATTTAGGATCGCCAATGCACCCGGAGGAAACCCACACAGACACGGGGAGAACATGCAAACTCCACGCAGGAAGGACCCGGGAAGCGAACCCAGGTCTCCTTACTGCGAGGCAGCAGCACTACCATTGCACCACCATGCCACCCCTTTCTATCCACCTGTATAAAATACAAACAGTGCATACATATTTTAGGAATAATGTAAGTTTTTTTATTTGGGTAATTAGATAGATAGATAGATAGATAGATAAATAGATAGATAGATAGATAGATAGATAGATAGATAGATAGATAGATAGATAGATAGATAGATAGATAGATAGATAGATAGATAGATAGATAGATAGATAGATAGATAGATACTTTATTAATCCCAAGGAGAAATTCACAATTTAATTTTTTTTTAAATTAAATTGTTAAACAGAAAATGCGTATGTTAAACCATTTGCTGTATTGCTAATTCTGAAGCTCATTTGAAAAGGGTAAATAAGCAGCATTAATGAATTAATTTTTGAATTGTTTCATTCTTTAACTGTCACCAGGAGTCAAGTCACTAAGTTAAGTGACCTTTCATACTACAGTCATATGAAAAAGTTTGGGAACTCCTCTCAGTCTGCATAATAATTTACTCTACTTTCAACAAAAAAGATAACAGTGGTATGTCTTTCAATTCCTAGGAACATCTGAGTACTGGGGTGTTTTCCGATTTTTAGTGAAGCAGTATTTAGTTGTATGAAATTAAATCAAATGTGAAAAACTGGCTGTGCAAAAATGTGGGTACCCTTGTAATTTTGCTGATTTGAATGCATGTAACTGCTCAATGCTGATTACTTGCAACACCAAATTGGTTGGATTAGCTCGTTAAGCCTTGATCTTCATAGACAGGTGTGTCCAATCATGAGAAAAGGTATTTAAGGTGGTCAGTTGCAAGTTGTGCTTCCCTTTGACTCTCCTCTGAAGAGTGACAACATGGGATCCTCAAAGGAACTCTCAAAAGATCTGAAAACAAACATTGTTCAGTATCATGGTTTAGGGGAAGGCTACAAAAAGCTATCTCAGAGGTTTAAACTGTCAGTTTCAACTGTAAGGAATGTAATCAGGAAATGGAAGGCCACAGGCACAGTTGCTGTTAAACCCAGGTCAGGCAGGCCAAGAAAAATACAGGACCAGCATATGCGTAGGATTGTGAGAATGTTTACAGACAACCCACATATCACCTCCAAAGACCTGCAAGAAAATCTTGCTGCAGATGGTGTATCTGTACATCGTTCTACAATTCAGCGCAATTTGTACAAAGAACATCTGTATGGCAGGGTGATGAGGAAGAAGCCCTTTCTGCACTCACACCACAGAGTCACTTGGTGTATGCAAATGCTCATTTAGACAAGCCAGATTCATTTTGGAACAAAGTTCTTTGGACTGATGAGACAAAAATGAGTTATTTGGTCATAAGACAAAGCGCTTTAAATGGAGGAAGAAGAACACCGCATTCCAAGAAAAACACCTGCTACCTACTGTCAAATTTGGTGGAGGTTCAATCATGCTGTGGGGCTGTGTGGCTAGTTCAGGGCCCCCTTGTTAAAGTTGAGGGTCAGATGAATTCAACCCAATATCAACAAATTCTTCAGGATAATGTTCAAGCATCAGTCACAAAATTGAAGTTACACTGGGGATGGATATTCCAACAAGACAATGACCCAAAACAAAGTTTAAAATCTATAAAGGCATTCATGCAGAGGGAGAAGTACAATGTTCTAGAATGACTGCCACAGTTCCCCTGGCTTGAATATCATCGAAAATCTATGGGATGATTTGAAGCAGGCTGTCCATGCTCGGCAGCCATTAAATTTAACTGAACTGGAGAGATTTTGCATGAAAGAATGGTCAAAAATACCTCCATCCAGAATCCAGACACTCATCAAAGGCTATAGGAGGTGTCTAGAGGCTGTTATATTTGCAAAAGGAGGCTCAACTAAGTATTGATGTAATATCTTTGTTGCACCTGTTTAATTTTTCTATGATGCATATTCCATATTTTCTGTTAATCCAATAAACTTAATGTCACTGCTGAAATACTACTGTTTCCATAAGGCATGTCATATATTAAAAGGAAGTTGCTACATTGAAAGCTCAGCCAATGATAAACAACAATCCAAAGAATTAAGAGGGGTTCCCAAACTTTTTCATATGACTGTATACTTTCAAAAATCATCACATCTTTGAGTCACAGCTCAACAATTTCTTTCTCTCAGCTTTACTAAATCTTACATTAAGTATTTCCGAAACAGTGAGATACTGTACTTCAGGATTCTGTTTCTGTTTTGAATGATTATGGTTGTTTTAGGCTGAAGACCCTGATGCTCCCTGAGTTGAGTTTGCATATTCAGCCAGTCCGCATGTTTATGTCCTGTAGGGGCTTTGGTTTCCTCTCAAAGTTCAAAGAGACCACATGTTAGTTGGATTGGCAATGCTAAATTGGCTCTACTATGTCTTTTCATGTGTTTACCCTGCCAAGGGCTGACTCCCTGTCCAGGGGTTGTTCTTGCTTTGTACCCAATGCTTGCTGAGATAGGCTCCAGCTGCCCAATGATCCTGTCCAGGATGAGTGGGTTTGGAAAATGGATAGATGGAGTATTGTTTTAACAATCTGTTTGTTTCTGACTTTTCTCTTTTAATGATATTCATGTGAATAATATACTTGAAAAGAAACAAAATTGTTTACTTTTTTTTATTATTAAGGCAATTGTTATTTGTCTCTTTATGCCATCGTTGTCATTATGATAATAATCCTCTTGTTGGGTCCCAATATGGTAGCGATTTTCTAATTTGGGTCCTCAGATTAAAAATTTTTAAACTTTCGACTTACAGAGTTCCCATGTATATGTTTTTCTAACATATATAAAATGCTTTATTTCTCTCTGTTTCTCACACTCAGTGACTGCCTAGCCCCCTCATACATTCTTTGTGTACACCCACATCCACCCTTTAGATGTTCATGTCAATGTGACAAAACTCCCTGCCACCGTTTTGCCACCCCATATAAACTTTTCTAGATCTGTCACTGTTACCCACAATGCCTTGAGCTCTGGTGCTGGCTTAAACATTTTTGTACCAATCAGTTAACGTGACATAACTTCCAGAGAACATATTCTTAGCAAAGGATACACTATCCTAGGAACTTAAACACAAAATAGTGACTCCCACTAAAACTAAATCGTCATTATGGTAAGACAAAAATATAACATTAAATTAAAATAAGTATGTAAATAAAAAATAAAAATGCAAAATGTAAGAAAAACTAGTATCAGTCAAATTCATAATCTCAGAGTAAAAATGTAAGATTCCAGAGTAAGATACATTCATAAAAAAATAAGAAAGTAAACATGATTCATATTATAAATACCAATATAAACAAATATTATTAAATGATTCTGAATGTCCAAAACATATTCATGACAATCAGCACACTGATGTAAAATTCAGGAAACAGCATGTTGTGTAAATGCGATAACAGGCCTAAAAAAAAACATGAAATGGCACAACAACATAGAGCTTACAGCAGCTTGCTTTAGGATGTGGGTCTGCACAGCCAGAGTTGACATCTGCCTACCTTCACTAGCTTCTACATTAGCAATAAAATAGCACATTGCTGAAAAATAAAAAGTGGCCATCTAAATGTCAAATAGACACAGCTTGGCTTCTCTGAAAAAGTTCAAAAGAACTGACAGTTTGGTCATCTTGGATCCTCAAAACCAATGGAAAATTGGCAGCATACAAAACAAAAAGAAAACCAAGAATACAAATAATAAAAGGCATAAAACAGCAACAAATATAGCCAACAGTCTATGGAACATAACAGAAAAATATGACAGGAGCAAAAGTATTAGTTGAGATCTGCAGTGAAAGCAATCAGGGTGTAGACTCACAGTGGTCTTCTTTTTGAGAAGGAAATCACACTCACATGAAGCACCCCTCACTGTAATCATGGAGGTGTTCCCTGGCCATTGAATCCCAGGAGGAAAATTCTACAAACAAGAGTAAAAAAACGAGTGATTACACTGGTCAACAAGCATTTTGCTACTGGGAGTCTTTCACCTTTACTTTAACAGGTTTCACTTGCTGACTCCAAATCTGAAAACCATTCTCATCCAGCACGTCCCATTTTTTAGTTATGATGTTCCAGGTCTTGGACAACTAGGGTGACTGGACAGTAAAGGCGGATAACCATTTTGATAAATACTAATAATAATAATACTACTAATTCTAATAATTCCACTAGGGATGCCATTGAGATAAAATAATTCGCCACACATTACTAACAGCTGTGAGTTGTTTACCTTGTCATTATTCATTTTATTTAAAAATTATTAATTTTTAATTAGCAGAAAAAATATTTGTTACTGATTACCAGGTGTTATATGATTCTAAAGCATAATGACACAGATCAGACTTGACAGTGCAGTAGGCAGAGGTTTTACTGTTAAACATAACATTGCATTTCAGGACATTTTGTTCGTTAGATTCACCGTTACTTTGAAAATTTAGTCAAGGTGATGGATAGAAATGGCGATGCTTTTCAGCATTTACGAAATAAGTTTGGTCTTGAGAAGAGTGAAACCAAAATTAAGGAAGGTGTTTTTGTTGTTCCTGAAATCCGTGAACTGATGCTTGACGATGAGTTCAAAAGGAAACTGAAGCCCACTGAACCAGCAGCATGGGAAGCATTTGTGTGGGTTGTCCAGAATTTTCTTGGTAGTCACAGAGCAGAGAATAATGCTGAGCTTGTGGAGAACCTGCTGAAAGCATATCAGCTTATGGGACCCAGAATGTCACTGAAGATGCATTTTTTTGCATTCTCATCTCAACTTTGTTTCACCAAATCTGGGCAATGTCAGTGATAAGTATAGGTAAAGATTTCATCAAGATAGAAAGGTGATGGAAAGATTCAATTAAAGGACTAGGTGTTACAATCCCTGATATTTGCATCGCTTCTAATGGGGGAAATCTTGAGGGATGGTTGCTATGAAGAATGGCAGCCAAGAGGCTTTACCAGCAGGACACATCGTCAGTTTTGTGCCTCAACTTCACCGGGTGTATCGGCCTTTTATCACAAGACACCCTCTGTTGAGGCAGGCCCACCACAGGTTGATCAAGCCTGGGCGTGTGTCTAGCAGTTAGCTAATCGCCTTAGCTGCCCAAGTGATGTCATTCCTCTTCAGCCATAGCCAGTGACTGGTCCTCTCAGCAGTGCTAGCCAAATCTCTGATAGCCTGTCGATGGGCCTGTCCCCTAAGTCCAGCCTCTCTAAGTAGCTTCGCTGTTGTACTGGCAACAAAGCCCCTACACCCTACCTGCACCGGGCGCACCTTGATCTTCCAGCCTCTGTCCTCTGCCTCAGCTGCTAAGTTGGCATACCGCAGCTTCTTACGTTCAAAGGCTTCCTCAAATGGCATCCTCCCATGGTACCGTCAGGTCAATGACGTAAGCAAGTTTTCGGAAGTTAGACCAAAGGACGAGGTTTGGTCGCAGAGTAGTTGTTACGATCTCTGTGGGGAAGATGAGCCTCTGATCCAAGTCAACTTGCATCTGCCAATCCCTGGCTACCTTCAGCGGTCCCAGATCTGGGGTTGAATGGGTAGTCCTCTGCTTGTCCCCCTCCCGGACAAATGCTGGTGGGTACTGGCGCACCTCCTGGTTGATGAAAGGTTGGGCGTTGATGGATTCCCTCTTGCACTCAACTTTCTCAGCTAGACACCTGAGGACCTGGTTGTGTCTTCATGTGTATCTGCCTTGAGTGAGGCTAGTCCTACAACCAACCAGAATGTGCTTAAGTGTTGCTGGGACTGTACACAGGGGGCAAGATGGGTCCTTTCCAAACCACAGCTGCAGATTTATGGGGGAAGGCAGCACATCATATGTGGCTCGGATGATGAAGCTCAGCCTGTTGGGCTCCATTCCCCAGAGTTCCCTCCATGTAAGTTTCCTCTTTTCAACACATTCCCACTTCATCCAATGGCCCTGCTTGGCCTGAGCTACAGCTCTGGCACTCCTGGCTGCTTCCTCCTGTCGACGCACCTCCTCCACCACCATGTTTCGACGTTCGGTTGCAGATGGCTGTTGCCAGAGAGGTGTTACCGCTCCAAAACCAAAGCCTCCTCTGCCCTGTTGGATGTGACCCACCACATCACGATGGAGAAGAGCAGATTTGGCCTGTAGCACAGCTGTGGCTGGGGTCCACTTCCTCTCTGTTGCTAGGGTGGGAGCAGCACCTCTCACTATGGGATCCCGGGAGTCCGTGAGTGACATGTCCAGCCTCACCTTTGCGCATTTGAACTCCTCAACCAGACTAGGAATGGGCAGTGACACTATTCCGTCGCTGTAGAGCCCAACACTGCTGAAGCATTTTGGAAGTCCAAGCCACTTCCTCACATAAGAGCTCACTAGCCTCTCCAGTCGATTGGCATGATTGAGCGAAACCTCGTACATGGTCAACGGCCACAATAGTCTGGGTAATAACCCAAACTGAAAGCACCAGAGCTTCAATTTCCCTGGGAGTGCGGTGTTGTTAATCTGCCTGAGGCCATTAGCCATGTCATGCCGTAGTTGTTCACGTTGCCAGGTGTCATTGAGGTCTGCATTATACCACCACCCAAGGCTCTTGATGGGCTTCTCTAAGACTGTTGGAATTGGTTCTCCATTAATATAGAACTGCTCAGCTGTCAGTTTTCCTTTTATAATGGAGATGCTGCGAGATTAGCTTGGCTTAAACTCTATTCTTGCCCACTGGATGTTTTCCTGGAGCTTCTGCAGCAATCGCCTAGTACATGGCTTTGTTGTTGTAATGATGGTCATGTCGTCCATGTAGGCTCTGATGGGAAGAAGACGGAGGCCACTCTTGAGTCTCTCACCTCCCACTACCCAACGAGATGCCCGCATGCCCATCTCCATTGCCATAATAAATGCCAGAGGGGAAATCATACAGCCGGCCATAACTCCAACTTCCAGGTGCTGCCAGGTGGTGGTGTTGTTCTCAGCTGTTACACAAAACTGTAGATCTTGAAAGTAACTCTTGACCAGCTCTGTGATGTGGTTTGGTACACTAAAATAGTTGAAAGCCATCCACAAGATCTCATGAGGGACCGACCCAAAGGCATTGGCCAGGTCTAAAAAAACCACATGAAGGTCTCTCTGTTCTTTCTTAGCAGTTTGAATCTGGTGCCAGATGACACTGGCATGCTCCAGACATCCCGAGAAGCCCTGGATACCGGCCTTCTGTACCGATGTGTCAACATAGTCATTTCTCTGCAAGAAAGTTGATAGCCTTTGGACCAAGACACTGAAGAAGATCTTTCCCTCTACATTCAACAGGCTGATCTGGCGAAACTGGCTGATGGATGAGGAGTTCTTCTCCTTAGTGGCCGATGCTGATCTTGCCTGTTCACTATCTTCTCCACCCCATTCCATGTAGGTGGCCTTATATCCATTTGGTGTTCAGGTGAAAATTCACTCCGAGCATGATGGGTGACTACTGTTGGTTCTTGCAAAGAGAGACGCATGTGCAGTACAAGTGTAAAAGCGAGTGCCTCCAACATTTTTGGGCACGCTGACCTCACTTTTATATTGAGGTAAATTGACATAAATATACTTTAATGTGTCTCTGGTATCGTCTTCTGGTTTGTTTTCAGAATAAACACATCAAAACAATTTTGGTGGGACATAGTGCAAACTCCAGATATCGTGTTGATATAGTATATTGATATTCAAAGGTGTCAAAACGTCAATGATGTGTATTTCAAAAACTTGATGTGTTAGCTCAATTCTGATTTCATATATGAAATCAGTGTAAAAAATTTAATAAAGAGCTGCTCTGAAGTTCACAGCAGCAAACAAAAATATTTTTTTGTAGACCAGTGTTATTTATCGTGACACATACTGTA
Source organism: Erpetoichthys calabaricus (assembly GCF_900747795.2). Lineage (NCBI taxonomy): Eukaryota > Metazoa > Chordata > Cladistia > Polypteriformes > Polypteridae > Erpetoichthys > Erpetoichthys calabaricus. Next base: position 157,164,961 of record NC_041401.2, on the reverse strand, counting down.
AGTGGGGTTTAAAGCTGTTTGGCAACATTTCATTTTTGTTCAGTTTTTTAGTTATCTTCCAAAACTGTTGACATAAAAATGACAGGTCATTTTGTGAAATATCCAAGAACATTATAAAATCCCTTTACTTCTTTGGTGTTTAATTTCTTTTCACATATAATATTCATATTTTTCTTTCCGCCTAACAATATTCTACTGATAAGAAAAAGACCAGATAAATGTGAGGAAACGTAAACCAATTTGTCATGAATAGTCCTAATTCACGAGGAAGAGAAAACACAAATTTAAAATCACTCAGTTAATTGGCGATTCATCAGAGCTAAACAGTTAGTCCAATCTCTTTCATGTGTCAAAAATGCATACTCTTGAATCCATTTACTGTGTGTGCGGTAAAGTCAAGTCAATTTTCTGTTTGGAAAACAACCCATTTCTCAGCTTTATTTAGTGTACTTGTTTTACTTTTGGCAGGGTCAGGCTGAGCAGCTCCAATTTTCCCAGTAAGTAAAAAACTTATAAGATTAAAATTTTCTATTCATTTCTCTATAGATCAAACATTTTATTAATCGAAAAGATAATAATTTGCAGTTTTGCAAACATAGGGATTTACCTTAATTTTGTCAAAATTTTTCTCCGACTTCCCTCACTTATATTATATGACAGACATCCACATTATATCCTGTAGAGATATTTTAACAATATTTTAACGAGGTAACAATAATTAGTAATAATAAAAATTTGTAGTGGAGTCTAGGCATAGCTCTGTTAACTTTGCAAGATAAATCTCTTGTGAGCGTTTCTTGCTTTTCCCTCTGTGACAGAACCACTAGGGGGCGTGCCAGCCACCCAACCCAAGACAGACAGACAAGGGAGGCACACTTATAAAAACACGAGTGGAGAACATCTTCCCCATTCCCACGAGCCCACAACACAGTCCCAATGCACAAGCACAAGCACAATATTCCTGTTTTCCTTCTCTTTCTCTCTTTTCTCCTTCACCCCTCCTTCGTCCACCTTCCACCTGACTCTGGCTCACTGAATACTGTCCGCTGGCATCTTATATAAGGCACCCAGAAGTCCTTCATGTGCTCGTTGCCCCACTTCCGGCAGCACTTCCAGGTGTGGTGGAAGAATCGCCCACACAGGCTCAGGAACAGCTGCAGCGCCCCCTGGTGGCACCTCCAGATCCCAACAGGGCTATAGACAACTCCATCTCTCATGAAGCCCTGCGGGAGTCCGAGGCACCACTGCAACCCATGGGGGCTGCCATCTATCTTTCCAGGGGAATTAACGCTTTCACCAGGCTTGCTCCCCCGATCCTTCCAGCACGGGTAAGTTAATAAAAAAGTTTAGATTATATTGTTAAAACTGTTGAATGTACATTGAGGGATGTTATGCTTAGACTACAGTATACAAAGCACTAGTGAGTCCACATCTGGAGTGTTATGTGCAGTTCTGGTCACCATATTACAAGAAAGACATATCAGCACTTGAAGCTGTGCGGAGGAGATCAACTAAGTGCGTCCCAGGATTTAAGCATGTCCTACTCTAACAGTCTCAGAGGACTAAACCTGAGGAGAACGTGTGGGGACCTAATGCAGGTCTTCAGAATTCTTGAAGGAAATGATAAAGCAGATCCAACTGAATTCTTTCAGTTTAATGGTAAATCACATACATGAGGACATTCTTGGAAATAAGGGGATGTGCATTTAGGACTGAAGTCAGAAAGCACTTCTTTATGCAAATTTCTGTAGGAATCTGGAACTAACTATCAAGCCATGCAGTTGAAGCAGAACCCTTGACAGTCTTTAAGAAGTATCGGGATGAGATAGTGGGACCATTTAGCTATCAGCTAAACAAACACACTTGATGGACTGAATGGTCTCCTTTCTTTTCTCAAATTTCAATTAAATTTTAAAATGTAATTTAAGTTCTTATGTTCTACCTCTAAACTGACCACATGTGTAGTGTAGTGTAGTTTGCTCATGGTGTGGTCTTGACTCTTTGGTGAACAGCCCCAATCACCCTTGCTATCTAATTTTGTTGCAAATTAGTTTTTTTTTGTCATTCTCTTTTATAGCACAACTTAATTTTGCTAAAAATAATAATAGTATAAATAATATATTATTCTCATCCATCAAGTTAATTATTACATGTGTATATGAGTAATGTGAATTTATGGTTTTCATTTAAAAAATAAGCATATACCGTTTATTGGAAAAGTTGTGCCAAAGGAAAGTTGGTATAGAGGAGAAAGTGTTTAGTGTGAAAAAGAAGAATAAAATAAAATGTTGATGTTCATTAAAAAAATACATACTTCCTATTTAGAGAAAAAATAAAAAAAAGAAACATACAGTTTTTATGAATAAAAGGAAAAAGAATTTAATGGGGAAAAATAGAAAATGAAGGTATAGAGAATTAAAAAAACACCGGAAAAGGGTGGAGTGCCCTCTCAGGGTTGGTAGCGAGATCCTGCCCCAAGTGGAGGAGTTCAAGTATCTCGGGGTCTTGTTCACGAGTGAGGGAAGAATGGAGCGTGAGATTGACAGGCGGATCGGTGCGGCATCCGCAGTAATGCGGGCGTTGCATCGGTCTGTCGTGGTGAAAAAGGAGCTGAGCCGCAAGGCGAAGCTCTCAATTTACCAGTCGATCTATGTTCCTACCCTCACCTATGGTCATGAGCTATGGGTAGTGACCGAAAGAACGAGATCGCGAATACAAGCGGCTGAAATGAGTTTCCTCCGCAGGGTGTCTGGGCTTTCCCTTAAAGATAGGGTGAGAAGCTCAGTCATCCGGGAGGGGCTCAGAGTAGAGCCGCTGCTCCTCCGCATCGAGAGGAGTCAGATGAGGTGGCTCGGGCATCTGATCAGGATGCCTCCTGGACGCCTCCCTGGTGAGGTGTTCCGGGCACGTCCAACCGGGAGGAGGCCCCGGGGAAGACCCAGGACACGCTGGAGGGACTATGTCTCTCGACTGGCCTGGGAACGCCTTGGGATTCTCTCGGAAGAGCTAGAAGAAGTGGCCGGGGAGAGGGAAGTCTGGGCATCTCTGCTCAAGCTGCTGCCCCCGCGACCCGACCTCGGATAAGCGGGAGACAATGGATGGATGGATGGATGGAACAAAAAACAAGGAACCTTGTTTAAAGGAAAGGAAAATGCTGAACATGGAAGCCTATACAGCACTACAAATTACGAGTAGTAAATAAACTCTTGAAGTGATTTTATTGTGAGGGTACATAGAAACCTGAGTATATAAATCTACAAGAAAGATAAACCTCATATCTTCAAGAAAATACAAAATAAAAAAAGAGTCCTTAAGATGAAGAAAATAGAATCTGGTGTGCTGGGAGTTCAATTGAGCAAAAGAAGAGCTTTGCTTTTGGCTTTAATTATCCATATATGTTTATTCCTTTAAATCAGCTGTAGTTGCTACTCCTTTTTCTCTAATTGAACTTTTATGATCTGCTTACTCTGATCTACCTAGGTATTTAACTTTTACTTTTCAAAATAATATAAGCAAACTAAGGCAACATATAATTTTATTTTTCTGGCCAACTAGAATGTGGCTGTAGGCAGTGTTGTCAGTTGTGCCTAGGGAGTCAAAGGAAATAGAGGGTTCTGAAGAAGGAAGAACATTTAAACTCCTAAGAAATGAATCTCAATTACCTAGGGATTCATAGTGTCTAACTGGAACCTAGTGTCCTGCATTCATCGTTGCCCGTATGCAGTCTGCATGTTGTCCCTATTGTACATTCCTTCAGGCCCTCCAATTTTACTCCCACATTGCCAAAGATATGCGTTATGCTAATCATTGAAAAGTTATAATGCACTAAAATTAATAAAATAACACGCTTTTTTGCCTTCACCAAATCCTGATACATATCTGTGGTATTGTATGATTTCTTGCTCTGGTCTCATTACACTTACTCCAGCCTGCTCTCTGTTTATGTGACTTTGTTGTAGCTTCAGCTTTGAGTTCTCATTTTAATATGAAGGTAATACTTAATATGAGATCTTAGAGAACAGGTATTATTTTAAAATATTTGATAATTTCATATTATATGTTAATGTCCCAATCTGAGTATTTAATGGACTTTCCACATGCTTCTTGTCTGTTATTGGGCAGCATACAAGCCAGATACATGGAATGTCATTTGTTGTACAGTGGAACCTCGGTTTGCAAGTAACTTGGTTTACGAGTGTTTTGCAAGACGAGCTAAAATTTTTAATAAATTTTGACTTGATAAATGAGCGAGGTCTTGCAATACGAGTGGTATGTATACGCTTTGTCTGCTGAGCGTCATGTGATCACAACTGAGCTGATGTTTCTTCTCTCTCTCTCTCTCGCTGTGGGATTGTGGGCAATCATCTCCTATTCTCCGTCTGAGTCGGCGTGCCTCACTTATATAGTCAACATCCGTACGAGTGTATACTGTTTACTACAGCATTGTGACTGTGTGTGTGCGTATGTATGTGTGTGCGCGCTGTGACGTGTGAGTCCCCGTCTTGCACCACAAAACACGAAGCTGAGTCTCAGTACTTTAGCAACACCAGCTTTATTCACTTTGAAACAACAATAGCACTATTATTTATTGTAGTGGGATCTGCCACTCTCCTTTAAACCGACACAGCAGTCAGGCAGGGTTGTGGCCAAGTAGTACTGTGCCCTGCGCATTTATAATGTTCCTTGTTCCTTGTATCACCCATCGACAGCAGGCCATTATAGCATGTCCATGATCTTTTTGGATTGGCTTTTACGGCAAACTGCTACAGCGCTGGGAGACTGCGATTGCTTTGGGATGCTCTTCCGCGTGTCGTCCCATTGGGTGGAATCCCACAAGAGTTTAGCAACTCACTCACACCAGCCATGATTCTTTTCAAAGGCAAAGTGCAGGTTAATTTGTTTTATTTATTTTTACTTTATATTTTGTATTAATCATTTTTATATAAATAGTTTTGGGTTGTGGAACGAATCATCTGAGTTTGTCCAAAAAAGTGCTAATAAACTAACAGTCAAGAGAGCTGCTTTTCACCGAAAAGCAATTCTAAGGTGAACAAGTGCAAATACACAATCAAAAAAATCTAAATTCAAAAACAGTGCAGAAAATCAAAAATCAGAAGATGAAAATCATAGTGAAAATCCACAATACTTATGAGCAACTACCAAGCAGATTCAATGAAAGGCTGGGGGTTGTCCCTTCGTAGTAATGTAAAGGTGATTCTGCCCCTTGGGGTTCTACCCACAAAATACAAGGAACATAGGTGTACACGCCTAAGTAAATTGATACAAAATTATCAAAAATCAGAACAGTCAGGCTAGTAGGGTGTATCAATTTTGGTAATTGATTTCTTAGATAGAAGTTGCAAACACTGATGATTAGACATCAGTTCAGGTCTTTTCCTGATAAAATAATGAACCATTAGCAATCATTAATGAGTTAGTTAATATCTGTTATAATTTCCTTAACACTCAAGACATACAGTAAGCTTTGCCACTAAAAACTAGGTCTAAAAAGTGAAAAGTGAATTCTTAAAATCCTGAGCCCTATTTTGGACCTATGCAGCCCTTGCAATTGGGATCAGGCTGCCTGGGGAGAAGCCTACTTTTGTTTCAGATTCAGTGAAATCCTGGACTAGCTGGTTGTATCTGAAGCCTTTTCACCCTTTTTGCTGCTTTGTGCTACCGCTAAATAATCTCAAAACACATTAATAGAAAATAACAAAGGACAGAAATTTACAAAAGACTTGACATTGAAAAATAGCCATAAATAATCATTGGAAAAGAGAAAAAAAAATTCAACACAAAAATCATATCATATTAAGACATACATTGCCAAAACAGAGTCATAAATGATCATTATTTTTCTAAATCAAATTTACTCCAAATCAACTAAACAAAAACACTAAACTAAACAAAAACATGAGAGGAAAGTTAAACAAGATCTTTGGAATTCAGATTGGTACAAACCATTTTGCACTACCCTTCAGGTCATAAAAATTATTTATTTTATTTCATAGACATTCAGTTGAACATAAATCTATCTATCTATCTATCTATTGTGAAAGGCGCTATATAGCGCCCAACCCGGCACAGACTGACGAAGAGGCACATACTTAAACAAACAGACTTTTATTTTCTCTTCAGCCATGGGGCACGCCTTACCCGTGTCCCACAGGCCCAACACAGTCCCACAAAGCACTTAACACACCAAAACACTCTTCTCCTTGACCACCACTCCTCCTCTAGCTTAGTCCTCCTCCTCCCGACGCTGGCTCTCGAGTGGTGGTGGCTGGCCCTTTTTATAACCCACCCGGAAGCGTTCCAGGTGCTTGACCACCTGGTCCTAATTGCATTTCTGGGTGGGGCTGCAGATTCGTCCAGCCGGGCTGTTGGAAGGAGACAGCCCCCCCCTAGCGGCCACCCCGGGCCCCAACTAAGCTGTGGAGGACTCCATCTCCCAAGGAGCCCTGCGGGAGGTTGGGGAATCAGCGTCGGCCAGGGAGGCTGCCACCAAGCGCCCCGGGAGAGGTATTGAGCTGTCCATGTCTGCTCCCCCGGAACATACATAGCAGGGGCATCCCGGCCGGGCATGGGACCTGGCCGTTCGTCACAATATATATATATATATATATATATATATATATACAGTGGAACCTCGAGATACGATCACCTCTGTATACGAGAAATTCAAAATACGAGGAAAGTATGAGCGAAAAATTCAGATCTAAATACGAGCATTGGCTCGCGTAACGAGCCACGAGCCAGGCTGTGGGTATAGCTCGCGGCTTAGCAAGGGGGCGTGGTAGCAGTTGCGAGCCGCGATCTGCGGTGTCTGCGTTTCTCACTTAAGTGCACAGGTGGGAAACTGCCCACATCCATGATTGTTCCTGTGGCTGATGGGCTGCAGCTGCCATGTCCTCCCCGCATATATAGAGAAGCGCGAGCCGGTTAAGGGGGAGAAAAAGTAAAAGAAAAGAGAGGAGAGAGAGAGAGAGAGAGAGAGAGAGGGGGGGGGGGGGCGGCGGGCGGGCGAGTGAGTGCAGGCTCGCGTGTAGCTGAACAGTGAGCTGAACAGGCGAGCCAAACAGCTGAAGCAGGACGGTGTAGAGAAGGTCAGCTGCATTAAGAGTGTCTCGCCTGTTGCAGAGCCCGCAGGTGAGACGCTAACAGAGAAGAAGCACCGGGGATTGTCATCTGTTTGCATCCTTTTGACGTTTTAACCTCGTGTTAAAGGATTGTTATTCTTGTGTATTTTAAACCTCCACTTCACAACTGTTTTAAGGATTATTTATTTAAAGATTTATTGAATGCTCTACTGCACTTTGGACACCTGTTTTGATTCTTTTAATAATCAGTTATATTATTTACCAGTGTTATTTATTAAAGGTAGACTACAGTATATATAATTTATCAGTGTTATTTGTTAGGAAAATTGATTTTTATGTTAATATATTTGGGGTGCAGAACGGATTAACTGGATTTCCATTATTTTTAATGGGGAAGTTTGTTCTAGATACGAGAAATTCGCTATACAAGCTCAGTGCTGGAACGAATTAAACTCGTATCTAGAGGTTCCACTGTATATTTATATATATATATATATATATTGTCACGCACGTGCACTTGGGGAGCCGCAGAACGACTCAGGGAGTAGCGGAAAGCCCGGAAGCCATAAGGGATTGGCAGGCAACTAACCATTCTCTCCTTATTTCCCCTAGAAAGAAGGAAACGCCGACACCCTGAGCAAGCTCCCACTCATCCTTCCCCTCCTATCTGATGACATTATGATTACTGGTTCCACCTGCAACTCATTACCCACACTCCCTCTGCTTATTCCGATCCTCCCTATAAAGGTTTCCCCATCACACCAGCATGTGTTCAGTGTCAGTTAAATGTACTCTCTGGACTGTTGTACTTATTTTGCATACTGTACAGTATACGGGGCCGGAAACCCCAAACCTTTTTGTGCTGTCATCTCTTTCTTTTACAGTGGCGTAGTCGGCAGGATTGAAGACAATACGTCCGATGATGAGCGAAGGACAGGACCTGAATGCCATACTAACAACTCTGGCTACCCAACTCCAGAAGCTCCAGGTAGAGCATGCCGCGACGCAGCGGAAGCTGGAGGAAACCACGGCCCGGCTAGACTCCCCTGACGTGGTAAGACCGGAGCCGGCACGGCCTCCGCCTCCACCTATTGTGCCGTTGTCGGAGGCGGACGATATCGAGTCGTACTTGGGCATATTCGAGAGGACTGCCTCTCGGAACCAGTGGCCGCGAGCGGAGTGGGCGGCCATCTTGGCGCCGTATCTGAAGGGAGCCGCGCAGCGGGCTTATTATGACCTCCCCGAGGAGGAGGCCGCGAGCTATGACAATTTAAAAACGGAGATCCTTAGTCGCTACGGCGTTACGCCGGACCAGCAGGCGAGTGAGTGGCGGCTGTGGCGCTTTGACCCGGAAGCCCCAGCCCGAGCGCAAGCGTTCGAGTTTTGGGGAAAAATGGGCCGATGGCTAAGGCCAGAAGGTCCCCATGCATGGAAAGTCGTGGAACAGGTGGCCTGTGAAGGCCTCATAAATGCCATGCCAGAGTACCTCGCCCAGCAGGTCCGGCGACACCCATACAAAGATATGAAGGGCCTCCTAGAGGTTTTGGAGTGACAGCTCGCGGTTCACCGATCCGGGGGATCAGAACGGTCAGCTCGCGGAGCCCGACAGGGACGCGCTAGCCACCCCGAGCCCTCCTGTCGCGCGGCGGAAGCACCAGCGAAGCCCCGAGACAGGCCAGCCCAGCCGCGCTGTTTCAAGTGTGGTGAGCTCGGCCACATCCTACCAGCCTGTCCGCTGCACGTAGAGGCCATGGATTGCACCGTATCGCTAGCTGAAAGGTATGATGCTTTGTCAAATCCCTTGGCTGTTCCAAATGTGGGAGTGGTATTGGTGAATGGGCACTCGGTGATGGCATTATTCGACTCCGGGAGTAACATATCCATTGTTGCTCGCCGTTTTGTTTTACCGCGACAGTGGACAAGTCAGCGTAAAAGAGTCACATGTGTGCATGGAGAGACCAGGGCATATAGGGCTGCCAATTGCTTTATTACATGGAAGGGAGACGTGATACAAGTCTCGGTCGATGTTCTTCCTGAGCCTTCCTTTCCCTGTGATATTAGGGCATGACTGGTCAAACATAAAAAGCGGTAATACAAAAACCACTCCTTACCTTAACCTGAGTCCAGCCGTGAGTAAACAGGAGACACTCGCTGTGGCTCCCACGCCGTGCCATGCGGCGAACAATGATGACGTAAGCCGCCGGGGGGAAGATTCTCAGGCGCTGGACCCTGTCCCGGAACCACCTGGTGAGGGCCCGAGCCAGGGCATCGACCCCTATACGGCGACGGACGATCCCTTAGGCCGTGTGGAATGCCAATACAGGGCTACCCCGGCCTCCTTTAAACGTGAACAGTGGAACGACGATTCCCTGAAGTTTGCTAGGAATGCTGTTGTTGCAGTAAATGGCCATATGTCAAATGATCCCAGACCAGCAGAGCCCTACTTTGTACTTGAGAACGATCTGTTGTACCGAGTCGCGTCTCACGAAGGCGAGATACGGAAGTTGTTGTTAGTCCCGCGGACCTACCGGCGGGAGGTCTGCGAGCTAGCGCACGCCCATCTCCTAGGCGCCCATCTCGGGGCCGAGAAAACATTGGAGCGGATAAAGCTCCGGTTCTATTGGCCCGGTATTAACGAGGAGGTCCGGCGTTTCTGCCAGTCCTGTCCAGACTGTCAGATTCGCCAGATCCCCAGGAGGGCTCGAGCTCCTCTCGTGCCAATCCCGCTAGTCGATATTCCGTTTGAACGACTCGGAGTCGACATTGTGGGGCCCTTAGAGCCTTCGTACCGAGGCCACAAGTATATAATGGTCGCGGTAGATTACGCGACTCGATACCCAGAGGCGGTTCCGTTGCGCTCCGCTAACACCAAAACCATCGCACGGGAACTTGTACACCTTTTTTCAAGAGTGGGAATACCCAAAGAAGTCCTCACGGACCAGGGTACTCCCTTTACATCGGATACGTTCAGGGAGGTGGCCAAGTTACTCCGTATAAAGCACCTGAAGACGTCTGTCTATCACCCGCAAACGGACGGGTTGGTCGAGCGATTTAACCAGACGCTCAAGCAGATGCTGCGCAAAGTAGTCAGCGCGGACGGTAGGAATTGGGACCAGCTACTGCCCCTCGTGCTTTTTGCATACCGGGAGGTACCCCAAGCTTCCACTGGCTTTTCCCCTTTTGAATTATTATATGGGCGCCAGCCTCGGGGGCTTTTGGATATAGTCAAAGAAGGGTGGGAGGAGGAGGCCCTCCCCTCTACCAATGTCGTGGAGTATATCGCGCAACTGCGGGATAGACTGTCACACATCAGGCCCCTTCTCAAAGACCACCTGATGCGTGCTCAAGCAGCGCAGGCGCGGTGCTACAATAAAAACACCGCGCTCAGGGAATTCCAGCCTGGGGACCGAGTGATGGTGTTGGTGCCCTCCTCTCACTCCAAATTACTGGCCCACTGGCTGGGGCCCTACGAGGTTATTGAGAGAAAGGGGCTGGTCGACTATTTGGTCCGACAGCCGAATCGTCGTCCACGCGAAAGGGTGTACCATGTGAACTTGCTAAAGCCGTGGAGAGTTCGGGAGGAAGCCCCGATCTCCGGTACATCCCTCTCCCTTTATTCAAACAAGATACAGCTCAACCTCGGTCCAGACTTGTCACCTTCCCAACGGCAGGAACTGGAACACACCGTCCTAGCCGTCCCCGAGGTGGTGAGCGAGACACCTGGCCGCACCTCGCTGATTGAGCATGACATCAGCACAGACCCCGGGGTGGTAGTCAGGGAAAGAGCCTACCGCCTCCCGGAGGCAAAACGCGCCGAGGTCGAACTTGAGATCCAACGGATGTTGGACTTGGACGTTATCGAGGAAAGTCACAGCCCGTGGTCCAGTCCTATCGTCCTCGTTTCTAAGCCAGACGGCTCCTGGAGATTCTGTAATGACTTCCGACGTCTGAATCAGGTCTCCAAGTTCGATGCCTACCCCATGCCCAGGATAGATGACCTCATTGAACGGCTAGGGGGGGCTCGCTATTTGACTACTCTTGATATGACCAAAGGGTACTGGCAAATTCCCTTAACGGAATCCGCAAAGGAGAAAACTGCCTTTAGTACCCCTAGTGGGCATTGGCACTATAAGGTCCTCCCATTTGGGCTGCACGGGGCACCAGCGACCTTCCAACGTCTGGTAGATAGAGTGCTACGGCCCCACCGGTCCTTTTGTGCCGCCTACTTGGATGATGTGGTCATCCATTCCGGCACCTGGGAGGAACATATTGTGCAGGTGTATGCTGTCCTGGCCACCCTGGCAAAAGCCGGCCTCCGTATAAACCCCCGTAAATGTTTTTTCGGGTTAAAAGAGGCCAAATATTTGGGCTACCTGGTCGGGCGGGGGCAGGTGAAACCGCAATGCTCTAAGATTAAAGACATCCTGGAATGGCCCCGTCCGAGTACCAAGAGACAGGTGCAGGCTTTCTTGGGGTTGGCAGGGTACTACCGCCGGTTTGTGCCTCGCTTCTCCGAGAGGGCAGCACCCTTGACAAACTTGACAAGGAAAGGCACTCCGTTGTGCGTGGTTTGGGATCCTACTGCGGAACAAGCATTCGGTGACCTAAAGGCGGCCCTAACCTCGGCACCGATATTGAAATCACCTGACTTTTCTCTCCCGTTTATTCTCCAGACCGACGCTTCGGACACAGGCCTGGGGGCAGTGCTGAGCCAAAGCGTCGACGGTGTCGAACACCCCGTCTTTTACCTGAGCCGGAAACTGCTGGATCGGGAGACCAGGTATTCGGCAGTGGAGAGGGAAGCCTTGGCCATCAAGTGGGCAGTGACACACCTGAGGTACTACCTGCTGGGCCGGGAGTTCACCCTGGTGACGGATCATGCTGCCCTACAGTGGATGGCGTTGCACAGGGAATCGAACCCTCGGGTCACCAGGTGGTTTTTGGACCTTCAGCCGTACAAGTTTACTGTCACTTATCGCCGGGGTAACCTTCAGGCCAATGCCGATGCCCTCTCCCGGGTTCACGACCTCTCGGTTCGGTACGCCCGCCCCGATGGGGCTGGGCTGAGGGGGGGGCCATGTCACGCACGTGCGCTTGGGGAGCCGCAGAACGACTCAGGGAGTAGCGGAAAGCCCGGAAGCCATAAGGGATTGGCAGGCAACTAACCATTCTCTCCTTATTTCCCCTAGAAAGAAGGAAACGCCGACACCCTGAGCAAGCTCCCACTCATCCTTCCCCTCCTATCTGATGACATCATGATTACTGGTTCCACCTGCAACTCATTACCCACACTCCCTCTGCTTATTCCGGTCCTCCCTATAAAGGTTTCCCCATCACACCAGCATGTGTTCAGTGTCAGTTAAATGTACTCTCTGGACTGTTGTACTTATTTTGCATACTGTACAGTATACGGGGCCGGAAACCCCAAACCTTTTTGTGCTGTCATCTCTTTCTTTTACAATATATATATATATATATATATATATATATATATATATATATATATATTGTGGCACGCGGCTGGGGGTGGTACCCAGCCGGGACGCCCAGAAGGACAGGAGGAGGGCTCATGCCTCCTCCGGACCGCCAGGGAGCGTCCTCATGCCTGGAGGACTTGGGACCTCAGCACTTCCACCACACTAGGAAGGGCTGGGGGGAAGAAGGAAAAAGAGACACCCGGAGTGCTTCCGGAAAGACAGTCGGCACTTCCGCCACACAGGGGCTTGTCAAGGGAAGATTGCCGGGAACCACCTGGAGCACATCCGGGTGACTATAAATGGGGCCGCCTCCCTCCTATCAATGAGCTGGAGTCGGGAGCAGGAGCAGGACGAAGCTCCTGGAGAGAGAGTAGAGGTGGCCCAGGGACAAGGCGAGAAAAGGCCCAGGAGAAGGGAGACTGGGGCTAGAACACTGTGAGTTGTGCAGGACTGTGATTATACTTGTGTTGTGTGGACGACAATAAAAAGGTTTTTGCATAAAGATGCAGTGTCGGTCTGATGGTGTCCGGGCAAGTCTCACAATATATATATATATATATATATATATATATATATATATATATATATATATCTATACATATTAATAAAAGGCAAAGCCCTCACTGACTCACTGACTCACTGACTGACTGACTGACTGATTGACTGACTGACTGACTGACTCACTCATCACTAATTCTCGAACTTCCCGTGTAGGTGGAAGGCTGAAATTTGGCAGGCTCATTCCTTACAGCTTACTTACAAAAGTTAGGCAGGTTTCATTTCGAAATTCTACGCGTAATGGTCATAACTGGAACATATTTTTTGTCCATATACTGTAATGGAGGAGGTGGAGTCACGTATCGCGTCATCACGCCTCCTACGTAATCACGTGAACTAAAAACAAGGAAGAGATTTACAGCACGAGTCAAACACGGGAACGAAGGTAAATGACGTTAATTTTTGACTGTCTTTTAATACTGTGTAAGCATACATATTAACACATGTGCAATTAAACGTGTGCATTTACGGGGTGATTTCTCAGGCTTAAAAGCTCGCCTTTTACTAAAAAGGTAAATGCAAAACTATTTTCAATCAGTTTATTGAAACGCTCCCATTAAGGATTGCAATAACATATTCGCGAGATAAAAGAACGAAGTAGGGGGAAATGAAGGAAGACCCGCAAACAGCAAAGAGCAAAAAATTCATTAAACAATTGAGAAGGGAGCGAGTGAAGCATACAAGCATGTTCATAAGGGAAACAAAGCACGGTGTAAAACGTAAGTTTAAATTAAGTTTATAGAAATGCTCCCGCTGCGGATTGCAATAACATATTCGCGAGATAAAAGTTTAATGAGAAGACACGAGGTATAAACGAACCACACGCCGTGGCGCAACGTTAGGGGCTACAGTTTCAACCTTTCTATGATCTGCTTCTCGCAACTGAAAGACGGCACATGGCGGATGTTAGCCGACTTGCTCACCGCAACGTTAGGGGCTTCAACTCTGGCG